>NC_045558.1:93588680-93651180 GCF_009769535.1 Thamnophis elegans | reverse complement strand
GAGGAACCGTGGGACATGCAGGTGTAAGGAGAGCGATTCAGCAGGTTGCAGAGACTGAAGAGAGGACCGCAACCTGGTGCCTGAGTGTGTTAGGTGCAAATCCCTTATCGAGTCCCAGTTGCAAGAATTCTAAGACATTGGCAACTGATGCCTCAAGTGGAGTAATGTTCCGAGGTTGGCAACATGCCGCAAATGTTTGCCAAGTGGCGTCGTAAATTATATTAGTAGAGGGTCAAGACACCTGGATTGTCTTGATCACCTTATCAGAGAGCTGGGCCACTGCTAAGGCCAACCGCTCAGCCTCCAGGCGGTTAGACGAAGCCATTGGAGGTCGGGGTGATGAATTGACCCTTGTTGAAGAAGGGACTTGATCATGGGGAGGCGCCAAAATGGAGCCACTGATAGGTTGACTGTCTGCAAACCAAGGATGGTGCAGCCAATAGAGGGCGATGAGAATGAGCTCCGCCTCTTCCTCTAGCATTTGGTGAATCACTCTCTGTATCAGGTGGAAGGGAGGGAAGGCGTACAGAAGCCGGGGGGGGGGCATCTGCACCTCAGGGCATCTATCCCTTCCGCTTCTGGTGTCGTGTATCGAGTGTAGAACCTGGGAACTTATTTGTTGGATCGTGTTGTCAAGAGATCCAGAACAGAAACTCTGCACCTCGTGGACAACTGTCTGAAAATGCAATGGTTCTGGCTCCATTCCACTGGATCAATCATCATGTGACTTAGCCAATCTGACTGTGTGTTGTTGGTGGCTGAAATATGTTCTGCATGGAGGGAGAGCAGGTTGGTGGCGCAGTGGTTAAATGCAGCACTGCAGGCTACTGCTAGATCAGCAGGTCAGCGGTTCAAATCTCACTGGCTCAGGGTTGACTCAGCCTTCCATCCTTCCGAGGTGGGTAAAATGAGGACCCAGATTGTTGGGGGCAATATGCTGACTCTCTGTAAACCGCTTAGAGAGGCCTGAAAGGCCTATGAAGCGGTATATAAGTCTACTGCTATTTCCACCCAGATCCCCAGGAGAAATGCTGAGTCCATGAGACAAATGGACCTCGTTCCCCTCTGGTGATTTACATGCACCTTGGCCATCATGTTGTATGTGAGAATCAGTATGTAGGCATTGTGTACTGAGGAGTGAAAGTGGAGGAGGGCCAGATGGATTGCCCTCAGCTCTAGGCAATTCATTCTGTGGACTAGGTTGGAATTGGACCACAGACCTTGGGTTACCGGGGAGTTTAGGTGAGCGCCCCACCTGGTGAGACTTGCATCGGTTGTGACGATGAGATGCTGAGGCTCCCTGAAGAAGAACCCCTGGGAGCTGGCCAGGGACACCCACTAGTCTAGAGATTTGATTACCTCTGGAGTCAACCTGACCTTCACTAATGAGCAACTGCTGTTGGTCTTTTGATACGGCAACAGGAACCACTGGAGATGGTGACTGTGAAGACAAGCCCATGGGACAATGGAGAAGCATGAGACCATCTTCTCGAACAACTGGGACGCTCTTGAGGCAGGAAGACCTTCCCCTGAACCGAGTCTATCAGGGCTCCCAGGTGAACAAGCTGAGAGATGGGAACTAAATGGCTCTTGTCAGAGCCAAGGTGGCGCAGTGGGTAGAGTGCAGTACTGCAGGCTACTTCAGCTGACTGTTATCTGCAGTTCGGCGGTTCAAATCTCACCAGGCTCAAAGTTGACTCAGCCTTCCATCCTTCCGAGGTGGATAAAATGATCACCCAGACTCTTGGGGGTGATATGCTGACTCTGTAAACCGCTTAGAGAGGGCTGAAAGCCCTATGAAGCGGTATATAAATCTAACTGCTATTGCTATTGCTATTGTCTAGGTTTATGGAGGTGTGGAGGTCCTGAAGAGCCTGATTGTGCGATCTGGACAAGAGGAGAATGTCATCTAGTTAGCACAATATGGGCCTGGCTCGCAGGTGGGCCGCTACTATGGCAAGCAGCTTGGTGAAAACCCTTGGGGCAGATGACAGCCCGAAGGGGAGGGCCCTGTACTGAAAGTGGCTGCCTGCATAAACAAACCGCAGGAACCGTCTGTGCCTCTTGTGAGTGGGCATGTGGAAGTAAGCCTCTGTAAGGTCCACTGAGGTAAGGAGATCATTTTTGCAAACACTCTTCAGAATAGAAAGGAGAGAGTACATTTTGAATCTCCTGTATCTGACAAAGGTTGAGAAATTTGAGGTTGAGGATTGCCCTCCAGCCCCCCGAAGACTTCGGCATGATAAAGAGATGAGAGTAAAACCTTCGTCCTGCCTGGCCTGGAGGCACAGGCTGAATGGCCCGAATATAGAGCAGGTGATGGATAGCCTGCTCCACCAGGAGCCTTTTGAGAGGGTCCCTAGAGATTGGGCACGTGACGAAATGGTTCAGAGGGCTGGAGCGCAAGTCCAAGATTAGGCCAAATCTGATGGTGGATGTGACCCATGCGTCATCAGTGATGTCGTCCCAATGATCCGTGAAGGCCGCCAAGTGTCCCCCAATCGGTAGGGACTCCGGGCAGTCATTTCTGCCTCTTAAAGGAATGGAGTTGTCCCTGAAAGATTTCCTTGGGGGAAACCGCTGACTGTTTCTGCCTGATCTACTGGAGAAGGAGGGTCCCTGTCTGGGAGGAGCCTGATGTTGCAGACGGGAGTTGGATCCTGGCCTAACAACTACAACTGGGAGTTTCAGAATGGTAATCGCTAAGTGTGGCAGTCATGTGATATTTCACCTAACAACTATTTCACTTAAGGATGAAAATTCCAGTGCCAGTTAGGGTAATTAAATAGGGACTGCTGTATAAGAAAGAAGTGATACAACACAATCTGACTTGAAAGATTATGTTATCATAGATAGTCCCAATAAAAATAGTTTTAGCCTTCCTTGGTCTGGTCTCCCTACCATGGCTGACGGATGAATATTTTGGTAAGTGGAGGAGGAGGAACAGCCATATAGAGACATGTTTTCTCAAGTAGCCTGATCCCAGACTGAACAGGTCTTTGGAGATTTATTTGGGGCGGGGGAGGTTGAGAGAAAAAGGAAAGGAAGAGAGGAGAGAAAAGGAGTGGGGGGGGGGGAGAGAATAAGTAAGCAGCATGGCTATGGAAAACATCAAAACATCATTTTACTTCAGTGAATATTCAACCAAAGCATTCCTTCCCACCTTCTTTACAAAGCAACCTAGCCCTCTCATTTCTAGCCCCCCAATGAAGCTTCATTTATTTGCTTTACCTATTGGATCTCCCTAACAGCTTGATTGCAGCTGCATGATAGGGCAAGGCAACCCACTTCATTAACAAATAGCAGGTTCTCTTCTCCTCAACAGAAGACCCCATGTTCTTTTCACACTGCAAACTACCTTGTTGAGGTAAATCGATACTGCCTCATTCAGGTGTGACAGCCAGTATTTTGGCATTTCTGGAAACACACAATATTCAAGTCTGGAGATTGGCAGTACACACACCAAAGCTTTATAGTAATTATGTTCCTGGAAGAGACACCACTAATGTTCCAATCAAAATCTATAAAAAGCATTTCTGGTCACTGCTGTAGTCTGTAAAACCAGAGATTTCAGATGCCCCAAATGCAGATCTGCTCCTTCAGGGAGAGAGTGACCATTTCAGAACATTTCATAACAATCTTTCACTTTTCTCTAAACATTAACTCATCAAAAGAAAACCTCAGCTTTCTTTCCATTCAACTTCAGTTTATTATCACATATCCAGTCTATTACCAGCTACAAATAGGCAATGGGATGTCACAACTCTACTGGGAAATGCTACACAAAAGCAGATGGAAGAGCTTCAATGTACTCAAAATAATCAGCTCCAAATCTTTTGATGTTTTCTTCAAGCAGTTTTACAGATACTGAAAAGCATTGGCAACAGCAGAGCTCTGAGGGATACCATGTAAGTTAAACTCAAACAGACCTCATTATTGCTTAGGTGAAGCAAAGTGAATATCCAATTGACAGAGAACTCATCTCAGACCTGTTTAATTCACCCTTTGCAAAGTGAGTGCATTTCAAAATACTCACCACTTCCTTGCAATTGTGTATTAAAGAGAAGGATCACTGGTAATATGTGTGATAGTAATGTACTTTACCCCCCAAATATTGAAAAAATAAACATCTAAAAATTATCCAGGGTTCCTGAGAAAATAGTTTAATAATAGAGCATTCCCATCAGAGCTGATTTTCTAGTCTGGTTCCAAAAAATAACAAGGAAGAAAGAAATATAATATGTAATGTATTAATCAGAAGCTTTATCTATGCCAGAGCTACTTTTATATGCAGCATCCACTTCTCAATTGTTAAATCTGCCTTTGAAAGTTTATTTTTTCTATGCATTAACTTCTGCAATGTAAAATAATTTAACCACGGCTTTAAAATACCTTTGGAAATGTGAAAAAGTTGTCAGATCCCCCCCCCCAATTTAATGTCTAAATGAGACAAAATATAATATGACTGGGTAGTCTATCAATTATATTATTATTATTATTATTATTATTATTATACAATTGTATCACAGCGGCCAGTTGTTTCGCCGGATTTGGCATTGGTTACTAGTCGGGCCCCACAGAGGGGCCTAGGACGTCGTAACGTATTTTCTTAATATGCGTGCAGATCCAAGCAGTGCGGCTTTTTGCATTTGACTGATGGTGATTTTGTCAATTTTTAACTGTTTTAAATGTAATTCCAGTGCTTTTGGAATAGCACCCAGTGTGCCAATTACCACTGGAATTACCACTGCTGGTTTGTGCCATAGTCGTTGAATTTCGATTTTTAAGTCCTGGTATCTTGCGATTTTTTCATGTTCCTTCTCGGCGACCCTGCTATCACCTGGTATTGTGATGTCTATGATTGTGACCTTATTTTTCTCAACCAGTGTGATGTCTGGTGTATTATGCGCCAGTATTTTGTCGGTTTGTATACGGAAATCCCACAAGATCTTGACCATCTGATTTTCGGTGACTTTTTCAGGCTGATGTTCCCACCAGTTTGTTGCTGTTTTAATATTATAATTTTGCACAAATTCCAATGGATCATTTGTGCTACTGAATTGTGCCGCAATTTATAATCAGTCTGCGCGATTTTTTTACAGCAGCTGAGTATGTGATCAACAGTTTCATCAGCTTCTTTGCAAAGTCTGCATTTGGCATCATCAGAGGATTTTTCAATTTTGGCCTTAATGGCATTTGTGCGGATAGCTTGTTCTTGCGCAGCCAGGATTAGTGACTCTGTTTCTTTCTTTAATGTACCTGTTTTTAACCATAACCAAGTTTGTTCACTGTCCACTTTATCTTTTATTTTTTCCAGAAATTGACCATGCAGTGCTTTGTTCTGCCAACTCTCCATTCTTGATTTTATCACATCTTTTCTGTATTCTTGTTTTGTCTGTTGGGCCTTCAGTAGATTTTTGTTCTTTACTTCGATTAATAGATGTTCTTGACTTTCTTTTAAATAATCAGCCAGTGCATGTTTTTTCTTCTTCAACTGTTTGCTTCACTTGTAATAATCCTCTGCCACCTGATTTTCGGGGCAGATATAGTCTATCAGTATCACCACGTGGATGTAAACTGTAGTGCACTGTCATTAGTTTCCTGGTTTTTCGGTCCAAAAGGTCCAAATCAGCTTGTGTCCAGTTAACTATGCCAGCTGTGTATCTTATAACTGGTATTGCCCAGGTATTTATGGCCTTGATTGTATTTCCACCATTCAATTTAGATTTCAAAATTTTCCTAACTCTGTTGGTGTACTCTCGCCTGACAATAGTTTTTACTTCTCCATGCTTGATGTTATCCAACTGCAGAATGCCTAAGTATTTGTAGGCTTCATTTTCTTTGCATTTAATTAGTTGGCCATTGGGCATTTCAATTCCCTCACATGCAGTGATTTTGCCCCTTTTTATGGATACAGTGGCGCATTTTTCCATGCCAAACTGCATTGAAATATCGGTGCTGAATACTCGGACTGTATTTGTCAATGATTGGATTTCTATTTCTGACTTTCCATAGAGTTTCAAATCATCCATATATAGTAAATGCGAAATTTTTTCAGCTTTTTTGGCTGTTTGGTAGCCTAATTTCATTTTTTTTAAGATTACTGATAGTGGGATCATTGCGATGATGAAGAGAAGAGGTGAAAGTGAATCACCCTGGAAAATTCCTCGCTTGATATTAACCATTCCGTAGCTCTCATTCCCTATTGCCAACTCAGTTCTCCATTGTTTCATTGCCTTTTCAGTAAAGGATGTAATATTTTTGCTAATGCCAGTTGTTTCTAAGCATTTTATGATCCAACTATGTGGCAGTGAGTCAAATGCCTTTTTGTAATCAATCCAGACCATATTCAAGTTCGTTTTTCTGTTCTTACAATTTTCTAATATCATTTTATCAATTAGAAGCTGATCTTTTGTGCCCCTGCTCCTTCTTTTGTTGCCTTTTTGCTCTACTGGCATGATGTTGTTTGTTTCCAAATAATCCATCATGTTATCTGCAATAATGCCTGTGAGTAATTTGAAGGTTGTTGGTAAGCATGTTATTGGTCTATAGTTTTCAGGTGTTGTTCCTTTAGTTGGATCTTTCTGAATCAAGTATGTTTTTCCAGTTGTCAACCATTCATCAATTTGGCCCTTTTGTAAAATTTCATTCAGTTGCCTGGCCAATATTGCATGTAAACTGGTCAGATATTTGAGCCAGAAACCATGTAATTGGTCCTTTCCAGGTGATGTCCAATTCTTTACCTTTTTAACTCGATTTTTGATCATCTCAGTTGTTATTTCTAATACTTGCATTTGTTTGTTGCCAATGCTTTTCTCAAAGTCATGTATCCACTTTGCTTCCTTGTTGTAGTCCTTTGCATTTTCCCACAATTCTTTCCAGAATTCAACTGTGGCCTGCTTTTCTGGTTTTTCACTTTTGGTGTCACCATTCACATTAAGACTTTGATAAAAACGCCGTTGGTCTGATCGAAATTGCTGATTTTGTTTATATTGGATGATTCGTGCCTCATATCTTTGATTTTAATGCCTAGTTCATTCGTGACTATTACAGCTGCGCTGTACATTAACTGGTTCGTTTCCAAGATGGATCCTGATTCAATTGTTGAAAACACTGCATTAACCATTTTCATGATAGGGGCCAAAATTTTCTTAGGCACAGTTTTTAGTGATGGTAAACGTTGCCTTTCCTCATTAAGCAGAAAATGCTCCATGATCTTATCCTTCAATTCTTTTTGTTTTTGAGTTAGTTCATCAGTTGGTTCAGTGATAACTGGTTCTAGTGGTGGTGATGTTATTTCCTCCCTGAGAGCTTCTTCTGGGAGTTCTACTATAGTGTCTTTAGTTGTGTCTTGAATATCAGTTATTTCCACTTGTGATATTGTTTTTTGGGTTTTGCAATTTGCCTGAATTTCCTCATGTTCAACTTTACTAAACACTTTATTCCGTATAATAAATCGCCTTTGATCTGCTAGTCGTTGTTCACTAACATTTGAATCTGGATATTGTTGTTTCCATAATTCATACATTCGCTTTAAATATCCTCTTTTTTCTGGCTCTGAGTTGTAGTAACAGGCCATTATGGCACGGTTTTCATCTGCACTATATTTTTGTCGTTTTGTTGGCTGGTCCACTTGTAGCCCACTTGTCGACGGATGTCCAGGGACCCCAACATCCGCCGCGGCCCTTGTTAACCCGCGCGACGACCGATGCGGTATGGAATTCTTATTCGTTTTTTTCACCATATTGTATGGGTTGGCGGGGTTTTTTTTTACGGGACCAGATGCCAACCTGATCCCAACCTTCCTCCTTTCTCATCCGGGCTTGGGACCGGCAACGGCGGAGTTATTATTATTATTATTATTATTATTATTATTATTATTATTATGTCATGGTGCCCATCTCACTGTTACAGCAACTGTGGATGGTCTTTAGAACAATACTTTTTTTAAAAAAAATCATATAAAACATTTACAAGTGGACAAAATAAGAGACTAAAAAGCAAGAGCATTTTATTTATTTATCTATTCTTGTTGTGTCTCATTCTGAAACATCAGGGGTCCCTATTCACACAATCCGATTCCGATTCAATCTATTCTTTCAGGGGCAGAATTTATAGTATCTCTCAAACAAATAATAAATGTTAATGAAATATGTCCCTATTCCCGATCCTGACATATTGGAAATGATGTAATTACTTTCTACCATTTACCTACAGTAGCTCTGTAAAGATGAGATCTAGTCATAGATCTCCTATGAATCATCTAGCAAGACAACTTTTGCCGCAGGAACTTTAACAGATCTGTAACTCACCACTGAGAGTTCAGATTCAGATGCCTCTGGGAGCTATCAAGCTGGCACAAAAGACAATATTTCCATTACTTGTTTGATTGCCACAGCAGTCAGTGGAATACTGATAATCCATAACACCAATTCAGTATCCTTTATAAAATTGGCAACAACTTTTAGAGAGTCATCCAAATGAATGACTATTCTACAAATGGAATATCTCAACTGACTTAACTGGATTTGCAGCAATTATATAAAACATACTGTATATACTCGAGTATAAGCCTAGTTTTTCAGCCCACTTTTTGGGCTGAAAAAAGCCGCCTCGGCTTATACTCGAGTCAGTGAAAAATTTGCCCGAAATGGAGGAGAAAAAGGGGCGGGGCCATGCCGCTGGGTGACACTCATGAATGGCCCAGTGCCCCTGTGAGTTTCCCCTCCCTCTGTGTCAGTTTGCCGCGCAGCGCGCACCGCACCATCCCCCCTCCTCACCTTCTAATGTAATGCAGGGCTGTCTTACGATTCCCCTTCCTCCCCCTCCTGCCGCTCTGCAACGATGTCCCACCTCCTCCTTGTTATGGCAAGCAGCCACATAGCGATGTCCCACCTCCTCTGGTACAGTGATCCAATGATAGGAATCACTGTGCCGTGTGTCATAGGAGGCGGGACATCGCTCCCGCGGCTGCACGGGACATCATCATCACAGCGGGACGTCAGCATCATGAGGTGAGTGAAGTATTTCATTGAATACACCGTTAGTTTACTGTTTTTCTTTGAAATAAATATTCAAAAACATTATTGGTATCTATTTTTATTTTTGAAATTTACCGGTAGCTGCTGCATTTCCCACCCTAGGCTTATACTCGAGTCAATAACTTTTCCAGTTTTTTGTGGTAAAATTAGGTGCCTCGGCTTATATTCGGGTCGGCCTATACTCGAGTATATACGGTAGATTTGTTTTATGTACACATTTTATTATTAATTTGTTTTGAGCTTCCTTCTGAAATCATAAAGTCTAGAAATGAATGCAGATGATATTCGACTCCTGCATCTTGAAAAAAATTATTTTTTCATAAATAGAGAAAACAGTTTTTAAAATAGGGATTTTTCCTTATAGCTTGCACTCATCTCATTTTAATTATCCACTGAACCAGATTTGGGGTTTTTATTTAGCTTAAAATAGCCAAGTTTGTTTTTATTTATTAATTAAATTTATTTGCTGTCCATTTCTTAACAAAACAATTCTAAATAAAGAGCAACTAATATCTTAAATCTACATTAGTGTTTATACAAGTACACATACATACACACACACACACAAAACACACACACACACACACGAGCATCTTATGTGAGAGTTTTTTTGTCTAAATAAACTTTATTAAATGGTTATCTGGGAGATATAGTCCCAACATATCTGGCAGGTACTAGGTTAGGGAAGGCTGTTTCTTTAATCAAAATAGGGTAAAGAAAAATACCTGCATACACGATGAGCAGAACCACTGGCATACACCTTTTCAACAATTATAATTTACCTCCAGAGTATTATAAATGTGACCACCAATAATTAAGATGGTCTAAAATTCTTATGTATATCCTACTTTCATTTGAGAGCTCAAGATAATATACACAATGCTCCTTTTTCATACAGCTCCTCACAACTACCACAAAGGCTGGACTGAGAGAATTTCTGTGGCTGAGTAGAACCTAAATCTTCTGGCTCCAACATCTGTACCAATATACCCTGCTGATTCTTTCAATCTTGCTCATCCTGGTGCCCTGAATTAAGAATGAGGAGAACCGTAAATGAACACATTCAGAGAGCATGATAAGATGGTTTTAAAATACAAGGAAAGCAACCAAATAAAATGTTGAACAAATAAAATGACTGTCCCTCATAACTGTACTGGGACACTTGGGATAAAGGAAACAGTTGCTAGGCTCACACACACTTCAAAGTATTAATTTGTTTGTCAGCCCCCAAATTTGTCAAAATCACACAGAGCAGGCAGAACCCTAGCAACGCTTGCCCACTTCCTAGCAACACTTCCTTGTTCCCACAGATTTAGTACAGCTGTGCTGAAAAGCTCAAGGTATGGGGTTTTAATGCAAAAGTGTTTTAAAGTGGCATCTCAGATGACGTACATGAGAATTCAATGCTTAACAAAAAAGAAATCGAGAATTGAGTAGTAAGAGACCCAACCTTGAGGGATGGTTGAACACAATTATATAGCACACACTCAATCTGTTACTCTTCCCAGAACAGGGGTGGAAAATTACACAACTATAGACAAAAGATTCATCTTGTCGATTCTGGTCATTCCTACAGCTAAAATTAAATGAAAATTAAGTCAAGTAAACTCTGTTGTTAATGACCTCCCCCCCTCCAATATTCACAAATTCATTTTAAATAACTGATGGTCCTCTGAAGGACTTTGCTTAGTTGCGATAGAAAGTAGGAAAGATCATCTTGACAGAAATATGCAAGATGTATTGCCAAAGTCCAGGGTGGCGAGTGTTGTACATATTTTGTGTCTACAACAAACTGATAATATTTGGAATCAAACACCACCCTAACTCACTGAATTATAATGAGGAGAAGGTACACAAAATCAAACTTGCAAGGTTCTGTTATTATTGCCAATCTTAATAAAAGTGGTTTTAGATTTCCTCAGTTATTTCTTGGTCCAGTCTACCTAATGAGGCTGACAGTTGCTTCTAACATATATTAGTATACAATACCCGATGTTCACTAATTATGCCAATCTCCACATAAAGTTAATAACCGTCCACCACAAACTGTAATGGACAAGGTATGCCCTCTTTCCTGACTGCAGGGGAAAGTGATTTTTGTATGTATGTATATTTGAGAAGATTGCCTTTCTCCCTTTATTTTCCTACTCACAAAGAAAGCTGAAGACTGAAGGCTTTAGGGAATGACTTAGACTGAAGTACTGCAGACTGGCAAAACTTAGTGAGCCACATTTGGTCGACATATTGGAGATTTCTCATCTCTGTACAGTGTTGTTCTCTTTGGGTAAAGCATGCTGGTTGAACCATTGAATACAGCACACAGAGAGGGTCATGTGTATGCCACTGCAGAAAGCAAGACACAATGAAGTCTTGCTTTTGGAAATTATCATAATCCTGCAGGACAAGCAATTTACTGCTTTTCCAAAATATATGCCAGCTGGCTGAGAAATTTATCTGAACTGCAAAAATTACAGATTACTATATGGCAAGAGTTGTTTTTGGCATCTCTTTGGTTCCTAGATCTATCAACATTCAAGAGGGGAAAAAAAAGTAAGATGAAACAAACAAACAAACAAACAAACAAACAAACCTGAAGATTCACAAAACAAGGACAAACCGGGCATTTGCACCTCTGAAATTTGACTAAAGAAGAAATAAAATCACAGTGGCTAAGAGATTTCTACAACAGCCGACAATTCTGTTTGATACTATTGCGGTATCAAGGTGAATTTCATCAGTTAGTATAGTTTTAGTAACAACTCTAATTCGGTAGTAATTGCTGATAGCTCTTTAGATAATATGCATGGCTCTATTTTTCAGTGTTTTGAGATGGAGAAACATTCTGAAAACAAGTTGAGAGCCACTTACAAATTGAGCCCCAACCTGGGCCAACTGCAAAGTGAGGGACAATCCACTCAACAATAAGAAAACTATCTTGGTTGAAGCCATTTTGTGTTATTGTTTTGCATCAAAGACAGCAACAAGTGTTACAAGCAGTTTTAGAACACTTAGAATTGCCTTTCAGTTCTCAGGTGTTAAATTTTTTCAGCATCCTTTTAAAAAGGGGAAAGACCCAGCCTGTGTAAGTTAGAGATAAATGCAGCTTAAGGACAAGTATTCATTCTCCTAAATAAAGTCTAAGTTACAGCTATCACAGGAGGCCTTGTTTCTCCTTTGCCATCCCTGCTGAGTGAGATATTTACTCAGATATTTACGTCTAGCTTTCAAGTCAACATGTGCTAAGCAAGTAAATTAGTGTCACTGTGAATCTGCAGGGACACATATACCACTGCTATTGGTATCTGAATTAGATTACTGCAACGTGCGGCACATTAATCTGCTTTTGAGAACTGTCTTGAAACATCAGCTGCACTGCAAACTCTGTTATTAGGAAGAATGGGGTAAGAGTTCCAAGTAGATTTGGGGTATCTTGAAGCCAGCAAATTATTAATTATCTATCCAACATAGCTTTTCCCAAATAGAGAAAAGCAAAGAATAGTTCCTAGAATAGCTCAAACACTGTGTGTGCATATCTACTAGGAAAAGTAAGTACTGGACAAACTGACAGGAAACCTGGGTTTGCTAGCAGTGAAATGGAGGGGGTTTGGGGAAGGGCTCACTCATGGGACATGAACTGGCCTGGAAGGATGAATGGGAGACATGGACTGGAAGCTCCTCATGTAGAACAGGTTCACACAATTATCTCCATCAAAACCACTCTTGAATACTTGCTTGCAATGAGGCCATTTGCAAAGTTATGTTTATTTAACCAGCTTCTTAAACCTATTTCATTTTTTAGCTTGCACTGATGTCCAATGTTGCTCTCCTTTTTAACAGACTGTTGCTCTGAGCCTTGTATTAAAAGTCATTCTTATTGCTTCCTTCTGTAAGTATATGGCAATGAAGGGTCATACATTTTGAAAAATAAATAAAACATTAGCAGCATTAAAATAACCAGGAATTTCCAACTCAACCTGAAACACCCTGAAAAACTATTTTATCTTAAGGAAAGACTATTCCTATCATAGAATTTATTCTTTACTGAAAAATTTGTTTTTGGCCGAAGTTTTTGAACTTACTTCTTTATTCCTATTTTATATATGGTCTACTATATTTTGCATAAGGTAGACGTTTTATTATTCTACTTTTATCTTGCTTTTATCTATTTTATGGATTAGTCTGCCAATTATATAGATTCTTATAGCTTTCTAATTATTAGTTTTTAGTCTCTACTGTGGCATTTTGACTGTACCATCAATAGGTACATACATTTCCCCATCTTTATAGTTTTTTAAAAAAAATCTTTTTACATTGTATTGTTCTATGATGGGTTTTAGCATAATAAAGTTTCATTTTCAGTTCTCAGTTTCAATAGTAAGAAGAATTCATAACAGAGTAATTTGTTGAAGCAAACAAACTTTAGCTTGCATATTTCTGTCTTAATGGAATCCTGAACTTAACGTTCAAACATTCCAGGAAACTCAGCTTTTCCTTGTCTCAATATAAGTGTATAGTGAAAAAAATAACTTTCTGCTATGAATGCTATGCTGAACAAGAGTTTTAAAAATTCCTGGACCATATTAGTAAGGAATAAATCACTATGTCATACCAGGATATGATAATGGAATATTAAAAGTTTCTCTTTGTAACAAAGCTCTGTATGCATGCATTCAGGCACGTGCCCTTTGGGTCCTGGCAATTGCCTGGGCAAGGCCCTGAAGTTTTCTTGGCAAAATTTAGGGAACAGTTTATCATTCCCTACTTCCTAGAGCTGAGAGGGAGTGAATGGTCAAAGTTATGCAATTGGTTTTGTGCCTAAGACTAAGGTGACCAGATTTTCAGATTGGTGAAGAAGGACACCTTTGACCGGGGCAGGGGTGGGTGGGTGGGGGGCTTGATTAAAAATTTTATACGGAGCAACAAAAATTTTCATATAACCCAAAAATAATATTGTAATTTCTTTTATTTCAACATAACTACAATTTACAAATATAAATTGTAACTCTTGCCAAACATCAAAATTTTGATCACGTGACCATGAGGATGCTGCAACGGTCGCTAAGTGTGAAAATGGTCGCTAAGTGTGAAAAATAGTAATCAGTCACTTTTTTCAATGCCATTGTAACTTTGGTCATTATACCACCTTTCTTGCCACAGTTCTTAAGTGAATAACTGCAGCTGATAAGTTAGTAACATAAGTGAATCTGGTTTCCCAAATTGCCTTTGTCAAAAGGCAATTAAAATAACCCCAGGACACTGAAACCATCATAAATACGAATCTGTTGCCAAACATCAAAATTTTGATCGCGTGACCATGAGGATGCTGCAACGGTCGCTAAGTGTGAAAATGGTCGCTAAGTGTGAAAAATGGTCATCAGTAACTTTTTTCAATGCCATTGTAACTTTGGTCACTATACCACCTTTCTTGCCACAGTTCTTAAGTGAATAACTGCAGCTGGTATTTTGTATTTTGGATAGAATCTTTTTTTAAATAGTCTAAGACAATTTAAAAAAAGAATCCACACAGAATAAAGCTATTTTAAAAAATCCTATGCACAATAAATAAAATATTATTTTAAAATACATTAAAAAAATAAAAGAAAAAAAACTCAGCTCACTTACCAGCAGGCACAAGTCAATCCAGAATGATGTAGATGTTAATACAAAGAACTGATCAAATTAAAATGGTGAAATTAGTCAGGGAAATATTTTTCAAAGAAACTTTTGCCAACATTTTTTCTTCCACACGAGCCAACCTCCAACCTCCGTGCCCCTCCCCTCCAGAAAATCCAGGAAGCAACACTGGCGGCCCCTCTAGCCAAACATTTCCTGGAGCTCTATGGTACTTGGTCATTTTTTCTTATAAAATGAGGTAAAAGGGGCGTGGGGGGTCCGTTTTCTTGCTTTAAAGTTTTAATATCTTCAATGAAAGTACTAAGACAGAGAGAGGGATTAGACAGGGTGTCTTTTGTCTTGCCCCGGTTAGGATTTCTTAAGCAAATCCACTGGGCTTTCAACATGAAGCCAGAAAATCGGGACTTTTTTTAAAACGATCCAGGACATGGGACAAATTGTTATAAAGCATGACCGTCCCGCTGAAATCGGGACATCTGGTCACCTTACCTAAGACAGGACTAGAATTCATAAGCTACCAGTTTCTATCACAGCGCCTTAATCACTACATTAAGCTGATTCTATAATGAACTGACCTAATATTAAACAATGGTATACAATTTCCACTGGTTTACTTATTACGATATACAACTTGCACCTCTTAATATTTAATTGTTGCTTATGCCTATAGATCAATATTATTTATCTACAAGAATAAGCATGGAGTAATGTTAGTTTAACTTAACTAAAACGGTCATTTTCCTGTGCGCTGCTTGGAGAGTCCAAGTATGGCACATACCTACAAATGTCACTAGAGTGGGAAGCTGTTGAGTCCAGAGTCTCTCTGCTGGAATGAATGCCCCGTAGGACTCTCCGGGAGTATAACCTTCTAGGCCCAGTGAAACCAGGAGTTGATTTTGGGAATAAAGGCGGAGTCCAGTCAGGATGTATCAGACACAAGTCCTCCCAAACTGACAGGGCTTCCAACTCCAAGATTCGTCGCATGGAAGTGATGACAATTAAGAAGATGGTTTTAAATGTCAGATGTTTCAGACTGGTGGACTGTAGTGGCTCTAATGGCAGGCCTATCAGGGCCTGTAACATGACCTCAAGTTCCCATGATGGGTATCAATGGATGACTGGGGGACTCAGGTTGGTGGCACCCCGCAGGAAACTACAGATGATGGGATGATGGCCAAGTGAGGAGTAACTGTCAGGTGCGAGGATTGTGGATAATGCAGCCACCTGACGCCATGGAGTGTTAGGCGGCAGGCCCTGGTCTAGTCCATCTTGTAAATAGTCCAGGACCTGCAGAACAGAAGCTGCGATCGATGTTGCACCATGTTTCAAAGGACCTCCAGGTGGCATCATATATCCTGGTCATGGAAGGTCTTCTGGATGCCTGAATGGTCTGGATAACTTTGGTGAAGAGCCTGCCCTTGCTCAGGAGGTCCCTCTCAAGTACCAGATGGCTAGTTGCAGCCACTGGGGCTCTGGATGTTGTAGAGCTCCCTGGCTGAGAGAGATGTCTTGTTGGGGAATCCACCATGGTGGATTGATGGACAGGTGAACCAGATCAGTGAACCAGGTCCTCCTGGGCCAGAAGGGAGCCACGAGCCCTCTGCCAGGATTTTCTGAATCACCCTGGGCAAGAATGGCAGTGGAGGGAAGGCATATAGAAGGCCCAGCAGCCAGGGGAAATGTAGGGCATTGACCCCTTCTGCTTGTGGGGTGTGAAATCATGTGAAGAACCTGGGAAGGTGTGTGTTCTCCAGGGTGGTGAATAGATCAACTAGGGGATGACAGAACCTCTGCGACAGTTGATGAAACAGATTTGGATGCAGGCACCACACCGAATGATCAACAGTGGCCCTGCTTGGCCAATCCGCTTTGGTTGGCCCCTTGGTGTGGTAAGAGATGCCACTGCAGCTGTCAAGAGTGAAGTCTGGCCCAAGGCACGATGGACAGACAGGATATCATCTTGCCCAAGAGTTGGGACAACTGCACAATAGGGGTGTGTTGTGAATGGTGTATCTGTTGCACCAGGGTCCTGAGGTTTGCCATCCACTCCAGAGACAAGGAGACCTGGCAAGTCACAGTGTCTATGATGGCACCGAGGTGCTGCAACCTGGTGGTCGGCTCTAGATGACTTTTCTAGGTTGAAGAGAACCTGTGGTCTTGGAGAATTCTCATTGTGTGCAGCAGGTCTTGCTTCGCTTGTTGGCGTGATGACGACTGGATGAGTCCAGGTAGCATTGTAGCCATACTGGACGAGTTAGGCTGCTACCTCTATGAAAATTTTGTGAAAGTTCTTGGGGGCGATGACAGGCCGAACAGCAGAGCCCTGTACTGGAAGTGCTGGCCCGCACAGAAGAACCTCAGAAATCTGCGGTGGGCCTTGTCTATAGGTACATACAGGTATGCCTCCTTTAGATCTATAGACATTAGAAAGTCCCCTGGCCTGATGACTGGAGGGACTGCATTTGAACCTCTTGTATGTTATGTGATGGTTTAGCTTTTTAAAATCTAATATATCCCTCCACACATGCCCCCACTCCTCAGAGTTCTTTGGGACAAGGAACAGTATGGAATAAAATCCTGTCCCTTCCTGACCAGGCAGGACCAGTTTTATGGCCAGGCAGGACCCTGATTTCCCTGAGGTGAAGGATCTCCTGTTTCATGAGAGCCTTCTTGACATGGCAGGAGAGGGTTGGGCACCGGATGATGTGACAAGGAGGAGGTGATATGAATTCTAGAGTCAGGCCTATGTGAAACATTTGTGGGACCCACTGGTCCGACGTGATATGCTCCCATTGGGCGTGGAACAGCTGAAGACACCCTCCAATGGGAGCCGTCCATTGGTTGTCACTTATACTGGCGAAAGGGTGTGGAGTCAGAAACCCCCCCCCCCATGGAAGGGCCGCTTGGAAAAGTTCTGTTGGCAGCCTCTGTCATGAAAGGCTGCCGGTCCTGTGACCTGTCAGCGCTCTGGGAGTAGGATCTCTGGAAGGAGCCAGAGGTGGAGGGTTGGTCTGTGGCACTAAAAGTCTGCTTCCTATAAAAGTTGGAACCCCTTTGCTCAGACTTTTTGGTGACGGAAGGCATGACCTTCTTTTTGTCCTTATTTTCAATAAAGACTGGATCTAAGGCCTCCCCAAAGAGCTTGTCCCCTTTAAACGGGGCAGAAACAAGCTTCCACTTTGACCTCATGTCCACATTCTGGTGTCTAAGCCATAAGAGGTGACGGGTGGTAACGTTGGAAGCTAGGACCATAGATGCAAACTTGGTTACGTTCAAGGTGGTGTCAGCCATGTATTTAGTGGCTGCAATGATCTTGTTGACATCTTGTCTAAATCTATCCCCATCTGGGAGTTTTGTGAGTAACTGTCTCAACCAGAGGAGAGAAGCTCTGGAAAGGAAAGAAGCAGAGGCAGATGTCTTAATCGCCCAAGCAGCCACCTGGTGAGTTTTATAGCAGGCCTTCTCTGCTCTCTTGTCCTTCACCTTGAGCCCTTCTAGGAGATCAGGAGGGAGCACTGAGAAGAAGTGAACACAGTCACCGACGCGTCCACAGGGGACAGCTTCAGTAAGTCCTCCAGACTAGCATCCACTGTATACATTTTCCTATCACTGCCACTGGGGGTGGCAAGGGTGCCTGTCTGTGCTCATTGTTTCTGCACTACATTGAAGAATAATTTGGGAATGGAAACAATTTCCTGAGCCTGAACCAGTTCCTCAAACAGGCCCTCACTGAGGTCCGAGGGATCAGGGGCTACCTGGTTGGGGTGGAAGAACCCAAATGGGTAGAGGCTTTAGCCTTATTCAAGATAGACTTGAAATTAGTATGCTTAAACAAACTGGTAAAGGCGGGCTTATCGGGAACCGCAGCCTCATCCCCTGAGAAGTCTGACTCAGGGTTGGGCAGGATGTCCTCCTCCCAGGCAGAATCCTCACTATCCAGTGAGGAATGGGGGGAGGAAGGCCACTGGGCCTGCAGAGCCTCCCTGAGGGGAGCAGGGGCCTGAGTGTGGTGGGTCTTGAGTGGGCACTTGGCCCACTCACTCAACCTGGCCTCAATCCCCTGGGAGATGGCCCTGGCAATAATGCCCTGCATCTCAACAGAGAGATTAGGGCCCTGATCCTCCGCAGGGTGGTCCCTGATGGATGGTTGATCCAGGGGAAGCTGTGGGGCCAGATGACCTAAGGGGGCTGTTTCCTCCTCCCCCTCCAATGGGCAATCAGAAAGGTCTGTGTGGTCAGCCATTAAGGGCTTTAGGGATCCTGGAGAAACTGCCATGGCCAGCAAGGCCTCAGGGAAGAACTCCTGCTGTTGTGTATTGAAGAAAGTCCTCGCTGTTACGAATGACAGCTCGGAAGCAGCCAGGTGCGTCTTAGCCAATCAGACGTGCCTGTCAGTTGCCGAGCTGTCATCAGCGCGAGCTGTAACACGAGCCAGGTGATTGCAGTATAAAAGGCAAGCCGTTTAAACAGTTAACTGTCTTGTTAAAGCAACAACCTTGTTGATTGCTCTATTGTTTCAGCTGTTCCTGCAGCCGCCCAGCCGGCTTCATTTAATACATTGTTGCGAGTTTTGTTACACTACTTCAGCTACTGAATAAAAGGTTACAGTGTTTTAAAGGACCTGCCTGGTTTTTTCAGTTATAATACTGGCGACGAAGACTGGGGACCTGTAACCTGAAGAAAATCAACTGCAATTTTCTTCTCTCAGTTGTTTAGAGTTCTCCTCACCGTCATGGCTGGTATGCCTACTTTTGCACCTTTTGGAGTCGGAGGTGAGACTTGGGAAGCATTCCTGGAAAGGTTTGAGTGCTTCCTGATCGCAAATAACCGCCAGGGTTATTCTCAAGCGCGAAAGTGCGGATTTTTTCTTACAGCTTGCGGTCCGGAAATGTTTGCAACTGCAAGGTCTTTTGCCGCCCCAAGAGCGGTTTATGACCTCTCGTGGCAAGAGCTCACAGATGGGCTTCAGGCTTACTATGCCCCTACCCCCTCCCAAATAGCAAGACGTTTTGCTTACCGCAGGCGCGTCCAAAAGCCTGCAGAGAATGTCAATCAGTTTTTGCAAGCTTTAAGAGTTGCTGCAGCACAGTGCGATTTCCCTGACTTAGAGGCTAATCTTGCAGAACAATTTGTCTGTGGATTAAAAGACATTTTCCTCAGACGCCGGCTTTTGGGCAAGCCTAAAGTCACGTTAGTTTATGCCATAGATGAGGCTCGTGCTGCGGAGTTGGCAGATTCATCATCCAGCGAGATAGAACGTTACCTCGCGCAGATGACAGTTGCTGGCAGTTTACCAACGGGTCAAGCCTCAACTGCCTTGGTTCCTCCTCCACTACAACAGCCGATCAGACCTCATCAAAGTTCTAAGGAAAGTCCTCGACCGTTTCAGGGGCGCGGGACTTAAATTGAAACGCAGCAAGTGTTTCTTTGCTGTTCCCCAAGTGGAATTTCTGGGCTTCACAATTGACGCCCAGGGAATTCACCCTACCCCTTCAAAATTGGCAGCTATCAGGGACGCACCTGCTCCAACTTCCAAGGCGCAGTTACAATCGTTCCTGGGGCTTTTAAATTTTTATGCACCTTTCATTCCACACAAGGCATCACTGGCCGAGCCCCTGCATCGGTTGCTGGACCGATCAGCGCCTTGGCAATGGGGCAGCCGCGAAGCACAAGCGTTCGCAGCTGTCAAATCCCTGCTGACGTCAGATGCAGTCTTAGTCCAATACAGTGACAAGATGCCTCTGACTCTAGCATGTGATGCCTCGCCCGTGGGTTTGGGAGCCGTTCTGAGCCATGTCCTGCCCAATGGTTCAGAAGCTCCCATAGCTTTTTACTCCCGGACACTGACATCAGCAGAAAGGAATTACAGCCAAATTGACAAGGAGGCTCTAGCTGCAGTGTCAGGAATTAAAAAATTCCACGATTACTTATACGGGCGGCATTTCACCTTGTTTACAGACCATAAGCCACTCCTTGGGCTTTTGGCAGGTGATAAGCCGACCCCTCCTATTCTATCCCCAAGAATGACACGATGGACGGAATTCTTAGCGGCGTACTCCTACGCCTTACGATACCGTCCAGGCAAGCAGATAGGGCATGCAGATGCCCTGAGTCGCTGCCCACTTCCATTGAAGGAAGTTAAACCAGTTCCTTGCCTTTCAGTTTTGGCAATTGCAGAGCTAGAATTGCCTTTGTCTGCTACAGACATAGCAGCCCACTCTCGGTCTGACCCTACTTTGGCAAAACTTCTTACTTGGGTCCTGAGAGGTTGGCCTTCTGGTACATTACCACCTCAATTCAAACATTTTAAAAACAGACAAGCAGAGCTTTCAATTCATTCCGGCTGCCTGTTGTGGGGCGACCGTGTGGTTATCCCAACGGTCCTGCAACAACAGATTTTGCAACGCCTTCATGAAAGTCATCCTGGGGTCAGTAGAATGAAAGCTCTTGCTCGCAGTTTTGTTTGGTGGCCAGGGTTAGATGCCGACATTGAAGCCTGGGTTGCCAAATGTGAGACATGCCAACAGTCTCGGCCTTCTCCTCCTTCCTCTCCCTCCCGGGAATGGGAGATGCCTCGAGGGCCTTGGTCTAGGTTACATATTGATTTCGCTGGTCCATTCCATGGGCAGGTTTTCCTTATAGTTGTGGATGCGTACTCTCGATGGGTGGAAGTATTGCTAATGCACTCCACCACATCTGACAGCACGGTGCGAGCTTTGCGACGGTTGTTCGCAACCCATGGGTTGCCAGACACAGTGGTGTCTGACAACGGCCCGCAATTTACAGCCACAACTTTTCAAACTTTCCTGGCTGAACTAGGGATACGACATGCGCTGGTTGCCCCTTACCACCCGGCAAGCAATGGCCGAGCGGAAAGGGCGGTTAGATCGGCCAAGGAGGCTTTGGGCCGGCTAAACCGTGGTGACTGGCAGGCTAGGGTGGATGCTTACTTATTGGCACAGCATTCCACACCTTGCCCTCTGACACAGAAGAGCCCCGCGGAGATGTTGATGGGCAGGCGCCTGCGGACCACCCTGGATAGATTGCATCCCGTCTATTCAGGAATTCAGTCTGGCAACCTGGGGCCTCCAACCCCATCCCGTTCTTTCCAACTGGGGGATCTAGTTTGGGCTAGAAATTATGGAGGGGACTTGAGATGGGTTCCAGCAGTTATATCACAAATAACAGGACCCGTTTCCTATAGGGTTGACTTATCCGATGGATCCTCATGGCGAAGACACCTGGATCAATTGAGGAAACGGAAGACAGCAGCCGTAGCTTCTCAAGCGGATGTTCAAGGGTTTCAACTGCAAGTTCAACAAAATCTAGCCGGTGTAAATGCTCCTCCCATTCCAAGGGTTCCAGATCCTTATATATATAGCCCAAACCCCTCAGAGGCAGACTACCAGCCTCATGCCCCTCCAGCATCATCTGCCACCATGTCTCATCCACACACTTCACCTTTTAGTTATGCAATTCCTCCACAATTACCACAAGGACATCGTTGCCAGGATCCGCCTGCAATAGAATTAAGGCGGTCTGAGCGAATCCGTCGTTCCCCTGCTTATTTAAAAGACTACGCGTGCTTGCGCACAGCTGGGGGGGAAGAAGTGTTGTGTATTGAAGAAAGTCCTCGCTGTTACGAATGACAGCTCGGAAGCAGCCAGGTGCGTCTTAGCCAATCAGACGTGCCTGTCAGTTGCCGAGCTGTCATCAGCGCGAGCTGTAACACGAGCCAGGTGATTGCAGTATAAAAGGCAAGCCGTTTAAACAGTTAACTGTCTTGTTAAAGCAACAACCTTGTTGATTGCTCTATTGTTTCAGCTGTTCCTGCAGCCGCCCAGCCGGCTTCATTTAATACATTGTTGCGAGTTTTGTTACACTACTTCAGCTACTGAATAAAAGGTTACAGTGTTTTAAAGGACCTGCCTGGTTTTTTCAGTTATAATACCTGCGCCTCCCCCTCGCTCTCAGAAATGGGTGGCCTGTACCCAGGCAGGGCCTCAGGCAAAAGGTCCCTGGGGGGGTGTCTGACTGGAGGCCTGAGCCTTGTGGAATTGCTTTTCCAAAGCTTTCTGGTGATGAAGAGGATCTCTATACAGGCCTCACCCTTACAGTTTACCTTGCTTAGTATAAGGCTTTACTCACCACCCAAGCGAACTTGGGACAAGGCCCTAGCGCTCCTGAGGTGGAGACATTGAGGACAGCAGCCAGATAAATCTGATGGAAGCAGAGACCCGTAGATCATGTGCGAGCTAATCACTCCTAGCACCAGTGCAGATCAGGAAGCCACGAGCCTGACCACCAAGGCCAGAGAACTCCTGAGCCGCAATCAGAGGAGCACAGTCCCTGGACAAAGACCCTGCTGGAGGTCCACACAGGAAGTCTGTAGCGGCGATCTGGCGGGAGCAGGGCACAAAGGGCACCGGCAGGCAAGAAAAACATGGAAAACAGCAAAAACAAAATGGCAGCTGTGCCAAAAACTCAGTCCAAAATGGCCACTAGAACTTCTAAAGATGCCTGCCGAGGCTCCGCGCTAGCTGCCAGCTCCTCCAGACGAGCACGGTCGGAAGCCACGGAAACCGCTGCTGGGAGCAAGATCGCATGGAGAAAAAAAGCTGTGATTGCATGGGCATCGGCACTCCAACCCCGCGCCTCAACTGGCAGTGGCCTGCGATCTCCACAATGCCCAAGTGAGCCTGGGACACTGTGGGGGCCAACAAAGGTGAGGGAAGCCGGAAAAAAAGAAAAAGAAAAAAACTCTTCTCACCACTCCTGCTGTCTAGGGAAGTAAGGGAAGGGGAAAAAATCAAAATAACAGAGAAAGGAAAAATAAGAGAGTCCAAGCAATCTGCAAAAGATTGAGAGAAAATTAAAACACGTCCACTGGGCTTTGACTGAATTGAAAAAAAACCTGGCAGTCAAAGCAACACCAGAGGCGTGGCTAAGTTTCAATTCAGTCCTGAGCAGATTGGCTGAGCTTAACCCATGCTTGGACTCTCCAAGCAGCGCACAGGAAAAGTTTAAGTTAAAATAAGTCTATCAATAACAGAAAGTGTTACTTGCTTGTGCATTCATTTTTGAAGCTGCATGGAAAAGAGGAAATCCTTTCACAAACATTTAGGTTTTCATGCCTAATTATCTGAAAGAAAAGTACTTGTCACCAGGATCAGATTTGTAAGTATTACTGGTTTTTATAAGTACAGGTGAAACTTGAAAAATTTAGAATATCGTGCAAAAGTTCATTTATTTCACTAATACAACTTAAAAGGTGAAACTAATATATAAGATAGAATCATTACATGCAAAGCAAGGTAATTCAAGTCGTGATTTGTCATAATTGTGATGATTATGGTTTACAGCTCATGAAAACCCCAAATCCACAATCTCAGAAAATTAGAATATTGTGAAAAGGTGCAATATTCTAGGCTCAAAGTGTCCCACTCTAATCAGCTAATTAAGCCATAACACCTGCAAAGGGTTCCTGGGCCTTTAAATGGTCTCTCAGTATGGTTCAGTAGGAATCGCAATCATGGGAAAGACTGCTGACCTGACAGATGTGCAGAAAACCATCATTGACACCCTCCATAAGGAGGGAAAGCCTCAAAAGGTAATTCCAAAAGAAGTTGAATGTTCCCAAAGTGCTGTATCAAAGCACATTAATAGAAAGTTATGTGGAAGGGAAAGGTGTGGAAGAGAAAGGTGCACAAGCAGCAGGGATGACTGCAGCCTGGAGAGGATTGTCAGGAAAAGGCCATTCAAAAGTGTTAGGGACTTTCACAAGGAGTGGACTGAGGCTGGAGTCAGTGCATCAAGAACCACCACACACAGACGGATCCTGGACATGGGCTTTAAATATCGTATTCCTCTTGTCAAGCTACTCCTGAATAACAAACAACGTCAGAAGCGTCTTACCTGGGCTAAAGAAAAACAGACCTGGTCTGTTGCTCAGTGGTCCAAAGTCCTCTTTTCTGATGAGAGCAACTTTTGCATCTCATTTGGAAACCAAGGACCCAGAGTATAGAGGAAGAATGGAGAGGCACACACTGTAAGATGCTTGAAGTCCAGTGTGAAGTTTCCATAGTCTGTGTTGATTTGGGGAGCCATGTCATCTGGTGGTGTTGGTCCACTGTGCTTCATTAAGTCCAGGTTCAACACAGCCATCTACCAGGAGATTTTGGAGCACTTCATGCTTCCTTCCACAGACAAGCTTTATGGAGATGCTGACTTCATTTTCCAGCAGGAACTCGCACCTGCCCACACTGCCAAAAGCACCAAAACCTGGTTCAATGACCTTGGGATTGCTGTGCTTGATTGGTCAGCAAACTCGCCTGACCTGAACCCCATAAACAATGCAGAAGAGCTGAAGGCCGCTATTGAAGCATCCTGGTCTTCCATAACACATCAACAGTGCCACAGGCTGATCGCTTCCATGCCATGCCACATTGAGGCAGTAATTGCTGCAAAAGGGGCCCAAACCAAGTACTGAGTACATATGCATGCTTATACTTTCCAGAGGTCCGATATTGTTCTATGTACAATCCTTGTTTTATTGATTGCATGTAATAGTCTAATTTTTTGATATTGTGGATTTGGGGTTTTCATGAGCCGTAAGCCATAATCATCACACTTATGACAAATCACAGCTTGAACTATCTTGCTTTGCATATAATGAGTCTATCTCAAATATTATTTTCACCTTTTAAGTTGCATTACTGAAATAAATGAACTTTTGCAGGATATTCTAATTTTTTGAGTTTCACCTGTAAATGTAATGTATTTTCAACATTAAGTTGTTGAAGCACAGAATGTCCATTCCAAATTCAGATGTAATGGCCTTAGAAGTTCAATGTCTTAAATATTTGCTCTAAATGTTAAGCTCCATAAGCTCATGAAAAAAGGTTCTGTTGACTTCAGAGCACATAAACTAATGGCTGACAGAGAAATCTGCATGGCTAAATTATTCCTCCAGCAAGGCTTGAGAAATCAAGATTTGACACTGCAAAAAAACAAAACAGAAGACTGAACCAAGTCTAGAATAGAATAGAATATCAGAGTTGAAAAGAGGTCTTCTAGTCCAACCTCCTGCTTAGCCAGAAAACCCTACACCACTTCAGAAAATGGTTATCCAACATTTTCTTAAAAACGTCCAGTGTTGGAGCATTCACAACTTTTGGAGGCAAGTTGTTCCATTGATTAATTGTTGTAATTGTCAGGAAATTTCTCCTTAGTTCCAGGTTGCTTCTCTCCTTGATTAATTTCCATCCATTGCTTCTTGTCCTACCCTCAGGTGCTTTGGAGAATAGTTTGACTCCCTCTTCTTTGTGGCAGCTCCTGAGATATTGGAACACTGCTATCATGTCTCCCTTAGTCCTTCTTTTCATTATACTAGACATACCCAGTTCCTGTAACTGTTCTTCATATGTTTTAGCCCCCAGTCCCCTAATCATTTTTGTTCTCTTCTCTACACTCTTTCTAGAGTCTCCACATTTTTTCTACATTGTGGCAACCAAAACTGAATGCAGTATTCCAAGTGTGGCCTTACAAAGGCATTATAAAGTGGTATTAACACTTCATGTGATCTTGATTCTATCCCTCTGTTAATGCAGCCCAGAATTGTGTTGGCGTTTTTAGCAGCTGCTGCACACTGCTGGCTTATATTTAAATGGTTATCCACTAGGATTCCAAGAGCCCTCTCACAATTACTACTATTGAGCAAGGTACCACCTATACTATACCTGTGCATTTCGTTTTTCTTGCCTAAATGTAGAACCTTACTTTCTTTCACTATTGAATTTCATTTTGTTAGATAGTGCCCTGTTCTGACCCCCCCTCCGTCCGGTGAGTCACACCGACACAAGGTTACTGCTAGCCACACTTTATTCACAGTAATTACTCACAGACAAGACGTTGGCAGTAACCCAGACTCCCCCAGATAAGAGATACACACAAGAGCTTCTCCAGCTTAGTATAATGGTTGTGTCCTGCAAAAGGTCTCCTCCCAAAGTCTCTTCTTATATACTCTCTTGGGAGGAGCCAAATCACAACCACCTGGGCCTGATTATCTTCTATGTCTCCGTAATTGCTGCCTGTGCTTCTCCACCCTTCTCTGCCTGATGTCAGGGACAAACTCCCTTTGGCTTTCACCGATGCTCCATGCCTCAGGTACCTCCTGGTGGCCAACCAGCCTCTCTGGTCCCTGCTCGGAGTCTGAACCCTGCCCAGGATCCTCCACATCGTCCAGAGCCGACTCATAGGGTCCCTCGCTATCGGAGTCTGTCGGCAACTCCAACGGCTCCTGCTGGGCCACAACAGTGCCCAATGTTAGGCATGAAAACCGACTGGGCCAATCACTTTCTCTCAGCCCAACTAACCTCACAGGGTTGCTGCTGTGGGGAAAATAGGAGGAGGAAGGAGTATTACATATATTCACTAATTTTAGTTATAAAAATAATAAAAATGTGGATATTTTTTTTTAAAAAACTCTACAAGCCCTGATAAAAACCATAATCATTCAATAAAATATATTAATGACCTGAATTTGATGCCCCTGACAAGATTATCCACTGATGTTAAGCTTTGCTCTCGTAGGGTATTCATCCTGCACTCACATCTCAAGCTATGTATTGGAGAGAGACAAGCAAGCAAGCAAAGTTCAGCCATTATCCCACAAGAGCAGATCTACTGCCGAACACATATTCAGAGCTTTGAGACATTAAGAATGAAGAGTGTATATTTTCAATATAGGTACAAAAGCTGAATTGTGGGAATTTCAATAGAAAAAGAAAGTTCAATTCACCTCAGACATTATACTTAAGAGAGAAATGGCATAAGATGTTTTATTTCTAGGATATAGCTATCAGTCATGATTGTTAAAACGAGTGACCCCTTCCCCTTGAAATGCTGGAAATGTAGCTAACAGATTGGATTTTTCTTCTATACGTAGTGGCAATGTTGCAAAGCTCAACAATATGGAAATTAATTCATCACAGAATGGAACAGATCTCATTTCAAATTAAGATACTTTTATTTTCACCAAACCACATATACTTTCAAAATACACTGAACTGGCACTGGATATTCTGCAAAGATTTTATATGCTCTTTATTTAAAAAATGATATTTGATTGTTGTGTGGAAGAATGGTGGATTAAAGAATGGGAATATGTCTAGACTAACTTCATATCTAAAAAGTAAATCTGGTGTAAATTTTATTTTTAATTTACTTATTCATTTTTAATTTCTGTACTACAATTCTAAACATGCAATTTGCTGAACCCAATATGGATTTTAGAGTTTATACAAAGATATAGTTTACACATTATTTACAGTATTTTCTTAATGTATTGTTTATTATTTATAGCATTTTTCTTTTACTGAATTTAATTGTGCAACCATATATTTGTACAGTTTAATAGAGATATTTCTTGACCAGAAATTGCATATGAAGTGTCTTAGAGTATTATAATGGTTATTATAATTACAGATGTATTAAAATATGTTAGCCATATGATATCTTCAAACTGTCAGCTAATTGTATTTGGTTGGCTATCTCCTTGCACAGCTATTCTTTCTGTATATTCCTTTAAATGTTTGTTTTTTCTATTTTTGAAATCATAATAATAAAAGCATTTTAAACAATTTTTAAAAAGAAAATGGACATATAAAGGGAACTAGAGGGAAGATAATGTAGAAAACAATAACTAGATATGGCTTCTTTCATCAGAGAACTGAAGGCAGAATGGAAGATTTCCACTAGTAGTGTGTGACCGACTCACTATTCTAATTAACTATGTGCTCAAATAATGTTTATTTCTGGTCAAGCTAAGTTACTATGATACATTCCCTAATGGGAATTAAAGATCTGTTCTAATGCTCAGTGAAAAACGTCTGCATTTATTTCTACCAGTTCATATTAACTTAATGAAAGAGAAATGGTTTTAGGAATTATTTCACAGGAGAGAGAAAAAAAAATTGAAAGGATTTTCATTGGTATATTTATGAAGTTACAAAAGTGACCACGGGATGATCATCTTTCCCACAATTTGCTGTTTTGCACAAGCCTGTTCTATCTGTAAGAATCATTATTCATGAAGGCACACCTTCATTTGGGGTTTTCCAATAGCAATACCACTGTCTCCTTGCAAAGGGGGAGTCCTGCCCTATGGAAATTATGGATAACCTTTCCTTTCATTCCTCTGGAAAAATAATCTATCCAATTTCTTCGCCAAGAAATTGGATGGGGGATTTCAAAAGCTTGTTTGTGCCCAGCATCATGTTTTTAGACTAAGCAAAGAAAATTCTTTGCCAAATAATCCACTGGTTGATCTGTTCCAAAAATGTGTTCTAGTGGCAGTTCAATAATATAAAATCTTTATAGGTAGCCCAGATGGGAAGGCAGTTTTCCTCTTTTTGATTTTTTAAAGAAAGAAGCATTCAACCTGAGAAACACTATCTTATCTTTGATGGGAGTCCAAAAATGGAACATAAAATGTTGAAATTTGGTTAGGAAGTGGTTGTTAAGAAACAAAATGAGTGCCTTTATTCTTCCAGACACTCAAGGAACCCATTTCACTATTTAAAACTTCCAGCCCCCAAATAAATTACGATCAACCCTATTTTTGGACTATAAACCTCTACATTTTATGAAAAGCTAGTTTGGCCCTTCAAGGCAATAAAAATAGTTTAGTTTAAAATAATTTTTAAAGTTGTATTATTTTATTTCAAATTTTCAATTAACATAGTACCAGAGGAGTTCTAATACATTTTGATAAAGAATTGATAATTCAATGCTAATAGGAAAAATTTTTTAACTCTAGTGAAGAGATGGCATTGGTGTGCATCTCCAATAATTATTTCATCTATCCTTCAGCTTTTCCTTTCCAACTGTGATAGCTGAACTGTGGCATCTGAAGCCTCACAGTTTTTAGGGACATAGAGACTGTGAACGTAGGCTTCGACTTCAATGTTTCATCCAAAATGCTAAAAATGATTAAAGGATCGGTATACTAAGGTATTATGAAAAAGCTAACTATGTTTAGAAAAATACTATGTTAAACCATAGTAGTATAATAAGTTATTTTTCAATTTTCAATTAATTCAAATTTCCAAAATAAGATTTTCTTGGGTGTAGAAGCAGTTATCAAATATGATCTCAAATCAGCTGACTTGGTCTCTGTAACTTCCTGAATAAATGATATAATCCAGCAGATGAAAAAAGAGCCAGTTTCAATATTTAAAAATAGTAAAAAAAATACTTTTAGTATTCAAATGGAGAGAAAGGGAAATGAGCTAGGGACATAAAGATGTATTAAGCAAGGAACTAGAACAGACTGTTAACCCATATTCTACAAGGATTTAGAAAATAATGGAGCTATACTAAGAGCCAACTTAAGTTTGTAAAAAATGAGTCATATTATACTGTTTCTTTTTATAACTTGGAAGACAAAGCATTGTTGTGAATGTAGCATATCGCAATAAAGTATATAACAAAATCTTTTATGAACAGAATGGGTAATTGAACTACGATAGAGAGTTCTGCAGCTTATTAGAATTGCATCTGATTGAAGAATTGCACCAAAAGGATATTTAATCATAGTTCTAGATGGAACTATGAAGCAGAGCTTCTCAGAACTTTGTTCTTAACCCCATGCTATTCAATGTATTTATAAATGAATGAAATATATGCTTAGCAAATTTACAGATGTCACCCAAACTAGAGAAATTGGGTAATGCCTTATAAGGCAAAATCATGTTTCAAAATAATCTCTGCAGATTTGAATACTGGGTCAAATCCAACAAGAAGTTGTTCAGTTTTAACATAACATCCTGCAACTCAGTTGGAAACATCAAATGTTGACTTGGCAGCTACCAAGTAAATACGAACAAGTTATATGATTCAACAGCTAAAAATGCCAGCACAATTTTTGCCTGAAATAACAAACTACATCCAAATCCCAGGAAGTACTAATTCCACTATACTTTACAATAGTTAAACTTCAAATTATTCTGAAGATGAAAAACAGTTAGCTGCAATGGAGGGAACATTTGCATTTCATACCATAATTCACAATCAAAATTTTTGTAGTATGGATTGTACAACTAAATTATTGAAAAAGTTTCACAATGCTAAATTTTCATGCACCAGGACAAAATGCAAGGCTATTATTAAATCAGTATTTAAAAATTACTGTGATAAAATACTTACAGCAGACTTGGAAATTGCAGCATTTGTAACGGTTTTATCTGATGCACCAAATCATAATGAAACCAAATTGTATCCAATACTAGTAAGATATTTTAATGTTACCAAGGGGATTCAAGTAAAATTTTTAAATTTAGAATCCATTGAGGGTGAAACTGCTGAAATTTTGTCAAACCATCTATACAGTAATAAATGAAAACAATTTGAAATCCAAAGTTGTTGCACTAACAGCTGATAATACAAACACAAATTTTGGTGGACGAAGATGCAAAGGGGTGAATAATGTGTATGTAAAATTACAAGATTTACTCAAAAAGAAAATACTAGGAATAAGTTGTAATGCACATATTTTGTCACATGCAATCAACACGGCGTCATGTGCCATTCCAATTGATGTAGAAGTAATAATAACTACAATTTATTTATATTTTAGTCATTTTACCATTTGTGTGGCTACTTTAAAACAATTTTGTGAAGAAGCGAATGTTGAATACAAAAAACTTTTAGCATATTCAAAAGTTAGATGGCTTGCTCTAACACCTGTTGTAGAGTGTGTTCTACAATTATTTGAGCCACTCCATTCATATTTTTTAAGTTTAGACAAATGTCCTAAAATCCTGGAATCATTTTTCAATAATGAAATATCTGAGATATTAATGTATTTTGTACATAATCAAGCATCTATTTTTCACAAAATGATTCAAAAGATTGAAGGTGAACACATTTCAGCTACAGAAGTTAGTCTTATTTTGAATGACTTTATCCTTCAATATAAATCTTGATTTGAAGATAAATTTCTTCCTTTAATTATAAATAGAAAATTGTCAGACTTAGAGGAATCAAATCTGGGCATAACGGAAAAGTTTATCAAAGAAGTGCAGAATTTTTACCAAACATGTTTTCAATATATCGAAGAATGGTCTGAAACAAACATCACGGGAAATAACAGTTTTCAATGGTTTTTTTTGACTTCATCGCAAGTATATTGGACAGATATTGAATCTTGTGTTGAGTTTTTATCTAAAGAAATGCCAGACATTGAAATAGACAACAATTGTCTCTTTGAAGAAATTAGAAGACTGAATGTATATTTAAATTCTGAAAAATTAATACAACGGGAAAATCAACACATTGAAATTGATAAAAGATGGGTGGATATTTTCAGCCATTTCAAAAATGAACATATTCCATGTGAACATTTATTTATACTTGTTCAATTTACGTTGTGCTGCCCTGGAACTAATGCAGCAGTTCTAAGAGTTTTTTCAATTGTCAATGATTTTTGGACAAGTGAGAAATCGAGTTGATACTCTAGCTGCAGCACTTGCCGTAAAATTCAATATGAAGGATATTTCTTCTTCAGATATTTCCAATATATTGTTAGAAGATGATACATTGACAAAAAATATTAATTCAATGAAAAAGTATTCATTTAAATAATAATTAACAGGCATGTAAGCATAATTACAATATAAAATGTTACAAATATTTTTATTATGCATATATCATATTATAGTGTATTGTTGCAATGAATAAAATATTTTTTTATTTACAATATTTTTTTCAATTTATTTGTCCTCCTTTTCATTGTAAAAAAGTTGGTCACCTTACTAATAGCAAGAACCATAAAACAGGGAAGCAGTCTGCCTAGAACAAAATTAAACTCTTTCTCATTGAAATTTTCAAACAGGATTTCCAAGTAGAACAAAACTAGATAGAATTAAAACAGTCAATTTCATCATTTTCATCTTGTGTAATTCTATGATTATGGGAAAGCAATACAGAATAACCTTTTCAAAACTGCACACTCCAAATACACTGGATTTCTACTCATATTACTCGAAGCCAGTGCAATATCCAGCTTTCAAAATTAAATATATTAAACTAATTTTGATAGGAAATGGGGACAATTTTTTCCTTGTTTCTGTTATCTTTCATAACACTAAAAACCATCAATCTCGTTATCAAATCAAATTTATAGTCATTAGATTTAGAGTGTACCATATAGGCTATTTCTTCTTCTTTTTCTATATTAATAATTTACATATTTTTTCAGTAGGAGATAGTAAGATAAACAGTAGCTGAACAGCTTTAAAGAAATGGTATAAGAAGATTTTCTTGGCTGACGGAACTCTTTTCAGCTACTAATCGTATCAGTTAAATGGAATCTCTATTCAAATATAATGTATATCCATTGGTACAGTAGCAGACAGGGAAAGGTTATTCCTGCCCTGATCACAAAATGAAAGAAATAGTTTCTTTGGCCTGACTGAGGGAGCTTCTACAAATCCTTGAAATGTTGCTAAAAGTAGAAGCATATTAGTTTTATTTATTTATCAGACTTCTATGCTGCTGAAATTTAAAAACCCATAGCTCCCATCCTCCCTGACCTGCTATTCCCCAGATTTTGGAACTGGAACTTATAGAATTCCCTAGCAGCATCCTGAATGGCATATTCAGCACACAATAAAAGCAAAGCACACTTATAATTCCAATACAACAGATACATCTCTTAAAAAAAACCAGTAATAATAATAATAATAATAATAATAATAATAATAATAATAATAATAACAAAAAAAAAAGATCAGCCATTTCAGCAATGTTCTTAACTAGCAACTTATGGACTTCATTTGGGGAAGGAAAAAAAGGGAGGGGGAGACAGAAAAAGGAGGAAAATACAGACTAATTCTAGCCATGCTTTAAAAGGGCTAACATCTCCATTTGTTTGGACTTATTCATGATAAATCTTACCGTGAAGGTTGCCAAGGGTGGCCTTTTCTACTCCTGGACTACGCCTGCCTGTTCCACCTCCTTTAAGTAAAGGAGAAAAAAAGTTGCCATTCTATGAGCCAAGATCCAATTATTATTTCCTGATTATGTTTGCCTAATGGAGTAAAATACTTTTTATGCGAATTTAAACATAGCTAACTAAAATTAAGGATCAGTGGGTTTTTTCTTGCCAGCGGGATTTTCCCAGATGAAGCTTTTATGGATGATGCCTGCAAGAAAAGCAGGCAGTCTTTAGACTTGGTTACAAGGCAGAACAGGTGCCAACTGGTGCATCCTTGGAATTATAGCAATTGCTCACTGCCAAGCGGACATGGAATTCACTTGACATTATACTTAGAGAGAAAGAGAGAGAGATGGGTTGATGGGAATCACCTCTTGCTGTCCTTAAACTGCCATGCCTGAGGTCATATTGGGATAATAATACCTACAATATCATTAAAAAAAACCTTGGAATGGCTTGGAAAGCGTATTCCATCTTTCCTAATCCTACATATGTCGGAAATTAACTTTGGTCACCATGAAAAGCATGCCCAAAGACATCAGCACACATTTCACATTCAGAAGCTGAATCCTGTTTTAGGAGGTGTATCTACCTGATATATAGAGGGGGAAATAATGGAAATGAATTAAGCAATTTTTATAAATCATTGAATTCCTTTGGCCAGTTTTCCCTGCCATGTACATTGAAGCCCCCTGCTGAAAATGCAAAATGGAGGGCTGAAACTGTGGCTGATAAAAAGTGCTTATCTTATTCCTGTGGTGTTCGTTTGTGGACTAAGACAATAGAGAAGCAGCGAAGAAACCACGAATTAACATGTGTAAGCTAATTCAGAAAAAGACACTTCTTGTACAAGATACTGGCAGCTGCAACATGCACACCCATGCCAGACCTAAGGTATCTTTCCTATTTTGGATCCAAAAATAGCACTTAGCACTTAGACTTATATATCGCTTCATGGTGCTTTACAGCCACCTCTAAGCGATTTACAGTGTCAGCATATGGCCCCCACAATCTGGGTCCTCATTCTACTGGTCTCGGAAGGATGGGAGACTGACTCAACTTTAAGCTCCTGAGAATTGAACTGCTGACAGTCGGCAGAATTAGCTTGCAATACTGCATTCTAACCACCGTGCTACCACGGCCCTGTTGCCCTACAGCTAGCAGAGAAAAGAGACTTTCAATTTAAGAATACCTTCAGCCTTAATTCTTTTCAACACGTCTAAGAAACACATTATGTTCTGTAATATACCCCTAGGAAAGATCACCTTTTGCTCTCACTACATTTTACAAACTGTCTAATACAATGGAAGCAGCAAGTGCTCTGTTGCTTGTCAAATGTGATTAAATCTGTTTCGTTAATAAAACATCCTAACAGAATAAAAATAAACAGAGCGCTAACAAATCTCAAATCCAAAGGTACTCAATGAGACTGCTTAGAAAAGAAATATGTTACTATCAAGCCACCTAAGCCTACATAGGTTGTGTCCGAGGAACAAGCTTTTTGTACACTGAAATGCTGCATGGTAAGTTGAGAGTTTCCTCACATTTTGGTATGTATTTACCATCTACGCATTGAGAAATATGGGCAATATGAATGAAAGAACAGAGCTAATTCAAAACCAAAGTTCTCAAGAGAGCCAAATTGAAGTGGCAACCATTATCAAAAGAAACCCAACCACATTTGACTTGTGCATTTGGAGGAGTTCAGTTCTCTAGTATGTGAAATCATATCTGTTAGTATATCACACTTAAGCAATCTGGTACCCTCCTATTGTTCACAAAAGTGTCATTATCCTCAATCCACATGGCCACTGGTGAGAGATTATAGTTGCAATCTATTATAGGAATAGGCTGTTCAATGCTCACAATCTTAGTGCTTACCAAGTTTTCTGCCCCATTGGACAATTATATTTGATTATTTTATTATATTAATTAATCATGATGCTGATGAAGGAAGAGGAAGCAGAAAGGGAGAGAAAAGGTGAGGAGGAGGAGGAGATGATCATGATGATACAGCATCTTACATCACTTGCATTTTTTGGAATCCCTGCTAGCACTATATTCAATTTTAGGAAATAAAAACTCAGCATGTTACTGCAGTCCAGAGTTTACTTTGGAAACCTGGCCTATTACCAAGAAAAAATAGATTAATTTGGGAGTTGATGGAAAGTATCCTGGTGGGTGAGAACAGGTGGCATAGAGTATCCACACACTTGTGGCAAAGGGATATTTTTGTGACTGATCATGCCCACATGATAATCATTTGGGGAAAGTGCCCACAGGATACTGTCAAATTTGAATATCTGACCTGCCCTCCAAAGCTGTCTATTTCTTACCTGGAAGAGGACAAATTGCCCACTTATGTAAATCAATACTGTATATAAGCTGGGTCATGTGGCAATATGCAATATAATATTGTTGGCATACATGCTAATGACATTCCATTCTCTTTTTCCTTTTCATCAACTGCATATGAAGCAGTGGATGTCTTAAAATAAGAGGCTAGTAGGGAATCATAATCCCAGCAAAGAGAACACTCAAATGATAGGTACTGTAAACTTTCTGTACTACTTGGTAGTGTTCAAGTTGTGATAGCCCTCACTGGCTGATAGGAAAGGTTCCCTGTCACTGGATTCAGTTTATTTCAGAATTTGTGCCAAGAAAAGAATATTTAATCAAATTGAATGGCACAATGAAAGTATGTAGGAATTGGGGACCTGTAACAAATTTGAATAATCAATGAAATAATCAATTATTAACTCTAAATAATTCTTCCCATCTTTTCTTTCTTTTTGTTTTAGTTGCTTGAGGAGGTTGTTTATCTTTGCAGACATAGTGATGTTGTAGCTGCAGCAGCAACAATATCACTATTATTCCTTCTCGGAGACAAGACAAGCCCCACCTACACTCAGATAGTGATTGAAAATTTTGGATGCAGCTCCTCTAAATTTTCTCAAGAGTTGTTAGCAAACAATAACACTTAGGCCACAGAAGAAGAAAATATTTAAATGTATTACTATAAAATATGTAGAAACCAGGCTTAATAAAATTTTATATTGTTATTTTAATTAATTTCTAAAATATTTTTTTATCTTGACCAAAATCACAAGTTCTTGAATAGCAACCAACAGTGAAGCGGGACAAGGTAGCCATCAACCCAGAAACAAAAACCAGTCATTTATATAGATTTCTGATTCAAGTTCATAAAAAGAACCACAGTGGCAATTACCCTGTGTGCTGCCACTTTGCAACATTAAGGCATCGACATTTTTCAGTCCCTGCAGAAGTACAAGATTAATTGGATATGGGCAAAGGAAGAACATCTTGCCACTCCTGAAAGAAACATATTAGCTTACAGTCTTTGAAATGTTCTTTAAACTGCTACTAGTCAACTTAAAAACCTTCTATAGCTTGAGACCCAGAAGAAGAAGCACTGTGTATCTTCATGTCCTCTGATTGGGTTGGCAGAAGCAGAATCTTGTTTGTGGAGGCTCTCCATTTACAGACAGGATTCTGTAAGGCAGTGGTTCCCAAACTTGGCAACTTTAAGACTTGTGGACTTCAACTCCCAGAATTCTCCAGCTGGCTGGAGAATTCTGGGAGTTGAAGTCCACAAGTCTTAAAGTTGCCAAGTTTGGGAACCACTGCTGTAAGGGTAATAAACCTCCTGGAAATCATCATCTGGAGGCTGAGTTAGCACATTTTTCATTTATCCAATTTCCAACCACAGATCAAAGAATAGGTAGCCCTGGACCTACAACCATTTATTTAGTCAGCATTCAAAATTACAATGGCGCTGAAAAAATTGAGTTATTGCCAGTTTTCATAGCATCCCCAAGATCACATGATCAAAATCTAGACACTTGGCAACTGGCGTGTATTTATGACGGTTGCAGTGTCCTGGACATGTTTTGCAACCTTCTAACAAACAAAGTTAATGGGGAGGCCAGATTCACTTAACGACCAGTGATTCACTTAACAACCATGGCAAGAAAGTTTGTAAAACAGAGCAAAATTTGCTTAACAACTGTCTTACTTTGGAATAGAAATTTTGGGCTTAACTGTGGTCATAGGTTGAGGACCCTATCTGTGAAGAAAGGGAAAAAAAAGGAAAATGATTTTATTTTGGAGGGGGTTATTGTTTGAAGGTCAACAAAAAGAACACTAAAATACAGGAAGTGATTAGGATTTATTTTATCCAGAGGAAGAATATTTCTCCTGCAGGATCAGGATTTGGCTTTTGATCTTAAAGGCAGCAAACTAAATAGGGCCACTGCCAGAGAAGTTGAGACTATTGTGATCAGCCAGCTGTACGAGTGGTCCTCGACTTATAACCATTCAGTGACTATTCAAAATTATAATGGCACTAAAAAAATTGACTTATGACCAGTTTTCACATTTATGACTGTTGCAGCATCCGATTGGTCACATGATCAAAAATTTGAGTGATAACAAGCATGTTGCACTGTCCTGGAGTCCTGTGATCACCATTTGAAACCTTGACAGCTGGCTTCTGACAAGCAATGTCAATGAGGGAAGCCAAATCCACTTAATGACATTAAATGATTCATTTAACAACTGCAGTGATTTGCGTAACAACTGAGACAAATAGGTCGTAAAATGTGGCAAAACTCACTTAATAACTGCCTTGTTTAGTGACAGATATTTTGGGCTCAACTGTAGTCATAAATCAACAATGAACTACAGTTGAATATCTAAAGTTCACACACCTCGAGAAGTCCATTAAAAGAGATGCAGTGTACCTGATCCTAATCTTTATAAGAGAGTCATTGTAATACAACATTGTTTAGGGATTACATTGTGTTCATTACACAAGGGCTTAACTGCTTGTTATAAGGAACTTTTCTGAATTTCCCTTCCAAGACAGGAGCAAGCAAATGTCACAGCAGATCAGAGTGGAAAACCACTTTATTGTATGAGGGTTTTTTATATATTGTTTTTCTCCTTTAAAATGTTTGGCTTGTTTTTCAATTGAATTAGACCAGTGTTTCTCAACCTTGGCAACTTGAAGATGTCCGGACTTCAACTCCCAGAATCCCCCAGCCAGAATGCTGGCTGGGGGATTCTGGGAGTTGAAGTCCAGACATCTTCAAGTTGTCAAGGTTGAGAAACACTGAATTAGACAGTTTATATGGCATATTAAAAGTGTAGTGGAGAAAATCTTAAATGATTTAATCTTGGTCTGTTGTTTTTTTTTTACATCTCAAAAACTTGGCATTTTAACAAGGCTTTTTTTTTGGCATTTTTTAATATCTATTGTAGTTTACTCATTGGTTTCCATATAGGGGGATAGCTACTTAAAAATAAGATATTCAGATTTAGAATAGAATAACAGAGTTGGAAGGGACCTTGAAGGTCTTCTAGTCCAACCCCTTGCTTAGGCAGGAACCCCTACACCACTTCAGACAAGTGGATATCCAACATCTTCTTTAAAACGTCCAGTGTTGAAGCATTCACAACTTCTAGAGGCAAGTTGTTCCACTGATTAATTGTTTTAACTGTCAGGAAATATCTTCTAAGTTCTAAGTTGCTTCTCTCATTGATTAGTTTCCACCCATTGCTTCTTGTCCTGACCTCAGGTGCTTTGGAGAATAGCTTGACACCCTCTTCTTTATGGCAGCTCCTGAGATATTGGAACACTGCTATCATGTCACCCCTAGTCCTTTTCACTAAAGGAGACATACCCAGTTCCTTCAACCGTTCTTCATATATTTTAGCCTCCAGTCCCCTAATCATCTTTGTTGCCCTTCTTTTTGGTGTTCTATATCCAATACAAGTGCTTGCATAATAATACAGTACCACAAACTAGCATCTATATTTTTAGCTTAGTGTGTTGTATGAAAGCAATCCATATGGTCAGTAGAAGGTAAAATCTGTCTTACAAACACAAAAAATAAGAACGAACAAACCATTGATGACTAGCAGCAAGGTGGATGGACTGAATTATAGCAGCAATGAGTGCATCACTGGAAGATGTGAAGGACCAGCTTAGAGACAGACCACTTTAGAGAAGATCTTTGTATGTGGTCATTAAGAATCTCCACTGATCTGATCGCATGTAATCGCACCATGGAAAAAGTAATTGTGGGAAACTGTTGTGTGAACCACAACTAAACATATTCTTGTTTTGTATTTTGATTTTAAAAAGCCCCTGTTTGATCTGCTTTTCTACAATATCATTTTTTTCTTTGTAATTTTGTACTTTACTATGTTAATTTGATCTTCCTTATTGAAGGATCTATGCTACATCTAAACCGAAGCTAACAAATAAACATCTTTACGCTGGCTGGAGGAAGGGTTCAAACCCAGCAATGTAAAAGTCAGCCTCAGAAGTGTCTCTCTTGACCTTATTTTGGAATCCTAATACAAATAGGAGATGATGACTCTAGTTCCTCCCCTCCAGTTACATTTCTAGTCCTATTTTTAAGAGATGATAAAATACTCTCATAAACAGCGAAAGGAATGTAACCTACCACAGAGGCAAATTTAGAGCAAGTTTCTCTCTCAAAAGAACTGCTTCTTTGACAAATCACAACAAATTCCTTCCTGGGCATTAATTCCAGATTTATCAAAAGGGGCATTAATTTGTTCCACATTATTCCTGTGGGATAAACTAATATGGATTTAAACATAAACTAGTTTTTTTTTTAACTATAAGACAATCACAATAAAGCCATCCTAATAAAAGTCATTTTTACAATAATAACCTGGCCAGATTGAAGAAGTTGAGAACTGACTTTATATATTTAAATACATGTAACTTTTTTTTGTATCTTCTGCTGTTTTCATTAATTGGGGAGGCCAGGGAGGGGGGCAAGAAATCTGAGTAAATTCTACCTTGTTAAAAAAAACCACTGTATTTAATTTACGCATAAGTACATTATCAAATACATAAAACTAGCATTTTTGTTCAAATGCGACTGCAAAGAAGTAACTTTCACTGCAAAATGTTAATTTTATGCTAAAATTAAAGATTCTCATAATTCAGAACAGGTGACTTGCAGTGCATTATTATGATCAGTAATCACAGCTATGAACTTGTATTTCTTTAAACTAAGATGGGGAGGAGGACAGTTATTCAGAAGCCTTGCTACATTCTGCCAGGACCTTCATCAGTTGCAAACAGTTCTGTTCACAAATCCTTTTGACAGCAATAATACTTTTTCAATTTATAGTTTTGGCCCACTTCCAAACAACATCATCTGAAGCTTAAAATAGAGAGTGGGTGGGAAACTTTGATGTAGACAACCATGCAAGCTGCACTCCTCTAATGCTCTGCTCAGTCATGACAAGGATCTGTTCTCCTCTTCACCTAACCCACATATGTACACATTATCCCTGAAATTGAATATCTTAGATCCCTTGCAAGACAGCAATCATCTTTTTTGGAAACAGCTGACATTGCTTTGCTTGCACTCAACAACATAATAAAGATGTATGACTTTTCACTGGCGAGAAGTGCATCTTTCAAGCACTGATTAGAGGGGTGTTAAAATGTATGACTTGGGACTTTTAAAGTTCTAGGCAGTTTCCATCTTGTCTTCAACGCTTATGCTAACACTTCTTTGCAATTACCACTTTCAGTTTAGCAGGGCTGTTTGCCCGCTTCTACAAATAAACGCCTGTTAGGAATGGAACTATGTAGGTAGCATAGAGAGGAAGCCTACCATTGGCCAAAAACAAATAAAATCTCTGCTGGACATAATGGCAATCCCTTGGGATGAAATGTTTGTTTATTATTTGAATAACTAGGTAGCTGCATGAAGCTTAAATTCTAAGATGTTAAAAGATAGTAGATTCTGAAAAGCAAGCAAGATCAATCATGGTTACTGGTTAGATGTTCAAAGAAACATCTACTTAGAAGACATTCAAGAAACATTTTTATTAGCTAGACTGGGAATTATTTTAAAAAACAGCCTGGAAAACGGTGATAGCAAATCATTTTCATATTCTCTACCAAGAACACTAGATAATGTCTCCTTAAAACTGCTAGGAGCTGAAACTTGCCTTAAAGGATACTTTTTCTTTTCTTTAATTATTATTTATATAGTAAATAATATTCAATGTACTTACCCATCCATAAAGAGAGTAGGAACAATCACACATAACAATATAAAATCTTGTTAAAGATAATATTTATATTTCCAGCTTCCTAAGTTGGAACAATATAAAGTCTTATTATTCATATTCTTATTCAGAACAGCCCAGGCAATAATTCTGAGTAAGTGAAAGATGGGTGATGATTTATCGGTTCTTAACTGGTCTCATAAAGTATAGGCAATAGTCATTACAAAGCACTTAACTCAACAAGGAATCGTTCTGTACTACAGATTCAGAGGGAGGAAGAGAAATGGGAAAGCTGAAGACGTTCATACAAGAACAAATGTATTCCATAAAAACTGAAAATACAATTTTGTATCTGGAATAGTTTTGTCAAAAAGTGTGCTCAAGGTGTAGAAAGGAGGACAAAATGTGAGTAGGAGAGTCAAGACGGAAAGACTTAGCTACAACGTATACAGTGAGATCTTATAAATATAGCTTCCAGCAATTTCTTAGACCCTGATGTACTTTTTAAAATTCCAGCTCGCTCCTTCTACATTCAACCTATGTTCATTATTGCTTCTGCATGATTGTGGTGTGCCATGAAAGCTCTTTTCTCTGAAATATGCACCCTATAACCTGCAGCTCTTTGCCCCTTAATGTAGTGAATGTGGGTTCAGAGCAGGGGTGGATTGCTGCCAGTGTTACTGCTGGTTCAGTGCGTGCACACTTTGCTACCAACCTCTGGTTGAGAGCTATGAGATCTTTCCACGAGCAGAGATTAGATCAGATTACCAGAAGAGACTGGATCACTTCCAATCTCTCATCTTTGTATTCTGAGGTTCACTGTTCTTAGACATGGCCAGTCCTGCTCCAAAGAGAGATCCAGGACAGCTCTGACAATAAGTTATAAGGTATGAAATTTTGATGAAACCCATTATATATACCGTAACTGTTCTTTTGGAAAGTAATGTTACTAAATGTTAGTGTAACTAATGGCAATTCTGAAAGGGAACAATTCTGACTTAAGGACTTGAAGCTATTTTCCAAGTACAATTCAAAAAAAAATCTGGTATAGCACTAATGCAAGAAGTTGAACATTAAATTCAACAATCGCAAGAAGTCAAAAGTGATTTTGAAGATTAGCTGCAGGAAATCTCAGGAGAGACTGACTTCAGTAATTCAGGACATGAAGGATCAGTTTATGAGCCTGAGTTATAAGTGAAGATTGGACAAAATAGAGGAACTCTGCCCAAAATGCAACAGATCCAGACTACCCAAAAAGAAATTCAACATCTTTTAAGATGTTCAGAAATGTTCTTCAGAAAATCAAACATGATGAGACACATAATCCCTAAAAGATTATTTCAAAGAAGAATGTGTGACTTTTTCGAAGCAGACAATTGGTAGTCCTTGACTTACAACCACAATTGGACCAGATTTTCAGTTGGTAAGTAAGGCAGTTGCTTTCCCCCCCATTCTTAAGTAAATAATTGCAGTTGTTAAGTGAATTGTGCAGTCATTAAATGAACCCAGCTTCCCCTATTGACTTTCCTTGTCAGAAGGTAGTAAAAGGTGGTCACATGTCCCTGAAACACTGCAACTTAAATACATGCCAACTGCCAAGCACCTAAATTTTAATCATTTTATCATGGGGATGCTACAATGGTAATAAGTGTGAGGACTGTTGTAAGTACCTTGTCTCAATGCCATTGGAACTTCGAATGGTTGCTAAACAAATGGTTGTAAGGAAAGGACTATCAATACTTGTCTTTCAGTTGAAGTTGTAATGGTAAGTACAAATAGGTCAAAAGTTATAATTACTCCCTTTTTGGCAGGAATTTTTGCAATGACTTCCAGTGCACTCAGGTATTCTAGAGTCAAAGAATTCCAATTTAAAATATTCTAGGATACTGATATTGAGGGAGAAATAAGAGAGTCAGTGATGTTCTGGGAAAATCCAGTCTACCAGCAACCCTAGAAACTCACCGTTTTCTTTGATTGACTCTCAGGACAGTGCTAAGCTCAACCTACTTTTCACAGTGTTGTTGTTGTGGAGTAAAACAACAGGAGGAGTTTGTATACCATCGTAAACTCTTGAATTAAAGAGTTAGAATTAAAACTCAGAATAAAGTAAGTAAAATTTAGCTGCATTCACACAACACTCTAAACTAGACAGCATAGCTTACATAACACAGTGCAGATTTTTGAAGTGAGCCAAACCAAATCAAACCAAGAACATTGTATGAAGCAGTTCAACAATTGTGAAGGTTATTGTGGGATGCAAATTTTAAGAAAGAGCATAGGTGGGTGGCTTGGGGTTAGCATTGTTCTGCAGCTTATGGAAAGCAATGCAATATAATAAATTAGAAAACTTGAGTCAGTATCTCCTGCAGCAAATTTTATGGTAGCTACATGAAACTTAAATTATAATAATAACGATAATGATAAGAAACAGGCGGGCACCTGCTACATAACACCTCAGACTTAACAACTATCAATAAGAATGGCAGACAGCAGAACAAAAGAGAAAGAATTTGAGAAATAAAAAAACACAAAGAGCTGCAAATAGAAATAGAACAGTGGCAAAAGAAAACAAAGATAGTAATATGTACTTCGGATGCAATCCCAAAACAACTGGAGCATTTCTTGAAAACCATCAGCATTGATAAAATGCCGAACTGTAAAAGGCAGCTTTATTCAGAACTGCTTATGCCTTGCAATGATACCTCTAATGTCATCAGATAACCACATCTGCCTACTCCAGGTCCTGGGAAGGACTCCGTAGGTGGACAAAAATGCCAAATCCACTGTAAACATCTTGCTGACTGTGTGACAAAGTATATAATGGACACTCTAGCCTTTGGGAAATACTATCACCTTTGTCCCAATTATGATTTTGAAAAGAAGAACAGGAACAGGACAAACAACTTCAACTATTTCCCATTCTGACTGTGCTAAATGTATATTTTGATTACAAAAATTCAAAATAGCTAATGGAAGCTACAATCATGGTATACAAATATTATGATCTGGCTATGATGTGTTTCAGGGCGTGATTCAAAATTAAAATTGCCATAACAGATTGGTAGAAGGACTGGGATCTTCCTACTAATTATTTTGTGAACAAATAATAGAAAATTTGGAACGCATAATTAAGCAGCTAAGGTTATGGGCAACCTTATATTATTTAGGATAGTTGAAAATCCAAATAGCTAGAAAGAATTTATTGAAAGTAAATGAAGGAGTGAAAAACATAAAGTCATTGCAAGTAAATAATACACCGAGGATTGAAATATTCTACTGTAAACTCACAAGTATAGCTTGATCTGAGAGAAACTCTATTTCTTTGTTTAAAACATTTTAACTGTTCTTCAGCTGAAAAATTCTCCCAGAGCTCATACAAAGATTAATAATAAGACAGTCTCCTGCCCTCAGGCTTACAATCTAAAGGACACGACAGAATAGAAAAGAGATCTGTGTTGTGTTGGCGTACTCAATGAAAACATTCACTCGGTGTGTGACAGCTGTGAAAAGGGCATGCTCCATGCCAGGGGTTATTGAGAAAGCAGAAAAAATAAAGCTGGCGGTATTATAATAACCTCTGGTGCAGCGCACATTTGTAATATTGCATACAATTCTGTTCCCTATCTCAAGAAAAGACAATAATGGAGATAGAAAAAGAACAAAACACAGCACCCCAAAGAGTGAAGAAAACATTCATTTAGCAAAGTGCTTATTGATGCATTTCCCATGTGGAAATAGCCATTATTTAGATTGCTTTGAAAAAGATGACCATTAGTTAGATGGCTTTTTAAAGATATGTTCTTGGGGAATTTCCTCTATCAATTATTATTTAGTCATAATAGCAAGGGAATATTTATATGCGGAGGCAGCATTCAGAATGAAAAGATTCTGCATTTTATTCATCCTATGAGCTTCATGAAGGCATGTGGCTGACCACAACAAAAACAAGATAATGAATAAAATACAAATGTAATTTGCTCTATAGTTTTTCATATGTTTGCAGTCAATAAGAATATATTTGCAGTCATAAGGACTAAGAGACTTTACCTATCTACCTGCAATACAATTAGAAGCAATTTAATCAAAATGCTTGAAAACCTTTGAAGGCTGCAGCTAAGATTTTTGAGTGCACTATCATTATGATTTGCAAGCTTATTTGAAGTTGCTGGAAATACCAGTCACAATCATTCTGTCATCCATTCCAAGAGTGGGGAAGCAAATAAGCATTAATCTTGATTCAGCGCACATCTAAGCTCCCACCTAGGTTTTTTCAATTATTTGTTATAAACTGGGTCAGTGAGAACTCAGTAACAACAGAATTGGAACTTTTTCTTTTCTTACAAAGAAAGCAGTATGCTTAAGGGAAATTATATTAAGCTTATTTCATAAATTAAAATATAAAGTCAGAAGAAAAAGCAAAGGCATGTTATTCTAAAATGTACTCTCTTTACTTAGATGTTAAATAAAAATAAATATTCAAATGGCTGTTAAATTGCAGATTTCAGCCAATCCAAACAATATTGTTTGGATTGGCTGAACTAATACTTTTGTTTGATTTAAAAATGAAATATAATTGATAAAACTCTTTATCTTACATAAAAGCCAAAATTAATGAGTCACATAAGGAAAGCAATTCCCTATTTTTCAGTTCTTCACAACATCCCACAACCGTACATGTTTGCATGCCAAGTTCTCACCATTCACACGTATGCACAGCCCATTCAAAGCGTTCAATGCAGTTCCTGTTGCTTCTCTATGTAGCATTCACTTCAGATTTCTCTCCTACATGTATCACTCAATCCTGAACTTACAAGTATTCTGCTTAGATGACAGTCCTACTGTAGTTGATAGTGAGATTTTTGTTCCTATCTCCTCCTCTCCCAGGATCAAAGAACTGCCTGCAGTCTCTTTTTACCCTAACATACATTCATTCTGGCAGAGTTCTTTATTAAATTGAAGTTTCTAATTCAAACTCCTTGGGATTCAGGCAAATTTGTCATTGCTTTCCCTTCCTCAGTTGTCATCTTCCTCATAAGACACTGTCTACCTCTCAAATACAATTCATTACAGAAATCTCATCTGAAATATGAACTTTGGGTTTGAATCCATGTTAGCTGTACAAAGGCTTGGATCAGTGAATGCTGACAAATTCTGGAACGCTCATGTAGATTTTGGAATCTGCACTCTCAAAAATGTATTGTAAGTGGGGAGGGAAGGCAAGAAAAGATGTAACCAACAGAATTTTTTTTAAATCTTAGGCCTTTTCTAAACTGCAATCGTAAGCATGTGTGACTCTTGCTCCGACCATATGGAAGTGAAGCTGGCTATCTGGGTTTCAGTTCCTCTGTTTTGGTCACAATGATGACCTGATCTTCTATCTGTACGGTATCAATTGATAGATTCCCCTGCTTCTTCACCCAAAGCAGTAAAGCAAACATCCTTCCTGTGGTTGTTCGGGTGGCTTCATAAGCCCCCATTGCATTGATTCCCCCTTTAAATGGACAGCTTCCCACCTGATTCCTCCACCAGTGAAAGCCTTTCACTGTCCTATCCACTGAAGGAAGGGGGGGAGGGAGGGAGGGAAGGAAGGAAGGAAGGAAGAAGGGATCAAAGCTTTATTACTATTTCTGTAATTTGTGCTGTATGTAAGGGGTATCTGGCAGAACTGTTAATTTTTCCAATTTAAAAAGAAAGGACCACATTTTAAAGTCCCATCAATGACCATCTTTGTGTCCAAGTGGAGTCGAGAAATGAAATTAAATATATCAAATTCTGTTTGAATCAGGCCAAGTCTAAAAATACTATTTTTTTATATTCAGCAAGAAAGGATAAGTGGTGGCTGCCTTTTGGCAGGCTGAAGATGAGTATAGGGTAATGTTCTACTCATGCACTCAGAAAATGGGTAGTAGCTCATACTCTTGGGGGGGCAATCTGGTCAGATGAATAAGGTCTAACTTTTAAATATCAGACAATTAGTACTATAATAATGCGAGGAGCATCAAAGCGCTTCTGGGTTGAAAGGATTGAACAGTGACATCACCGTTGCCCAGGGACACCCAGTTGGGGGCACCTTTCATGTCCTCATTAAGTTGCCCACTAAAGTAGTGCCCATCTATCTGCTCGCAATTGTCCACTTTGGCTTTGCTGGGTCAGCAGGAGATGGAGCATGTGACAGGAGCCTCACCCTGCCCCATGGCAGGTCTCAAATGTGAACTTGCTGTTCATCAGCCCAGCATCCTAACCTCGTGAGCCACAGTACTCCTGCCAATATCATAGAATTTAGAGTAGTGATGCTCAGCCTAAGCAACTTTAAGATGCATGGACTGGCTGGGGAGCTCACCCATCTTAACGTTGCCAAGGAGCAATGATTTAATGATCCACACCAGCTAACAGTAAACAATAAAATCGCTACCATTAAGCTATCGCAGGTGCCTGATCCCTTTTTTTTTTTTTACAAGATTAGCTGTACTTAACTCTTCTACTCCTTTCTAGCATGATGGTTGGCTGTCAGGCAGCTTCTACCTGAAATGAGTGAACTATCTGCAGGTATTTGCAAATATGACCTTAGTAATTGCAGGACTATTGACCCAAAACAAGTTTTAAAGTCATTGGTAATTCTGAGCTTCACCACCTCATTCATTCCAAATCAGGATAAGAAGAAAATATGTTTGAATACAGGATGATACAGGAAACCCCCTCTGAGGGAGTCTCTCTGCTAGTGCCTGATTTGATAATTGGCTGTAAAGAAAACAAGTTTTGTCCTGCTGTGTCTCCATTAATGTTCTCAGCTGGTGCCATTTGTTGACACCTTCATTAAAAAGGCACTCATTTCCCAATGGAACTGTAGAACAACTCGAGCCAAGTTCTCCCTTTTCTTTTAGGATACTGATATGCTTGGGGTTTTTTTTAGAAATATAGTTCAATGCTTCTGCTATTCATACCAACTTTCCCAGACATCATGTTAGCTGCGTAGAAGAGAAAGATGAATTGGGAAGAAAACGAAGTATATAGGTACTAATTAATCATTACTCTCAAATTACCTGCCAAGTCTAGAAAGCATATTTGGAGTAGCAGTATATACAAGTAGTCCTCAATTTATGACCACAATTGAGACCAAAATTTATGTTGCTGAGAAATTGTTAGGTGAGTTTAGCCCCATTTTACGACTTTTCTGGTCACATTTATTAACTGCAATTGTTAAATAACATGGTTGTTAAGTGAATCTGGTTTCCCCATTGTCTTAGCTTATCAGAAGGTCACAAAAGGTGACCTTCAGGACACGGCAACCAACATAAATATGAATTTGCTGTCAAGCATCTGAATATAAATCACGTCATCATGGGGATTCTGCAATGGTCATAAATGTGAAAAATGAGCATAACTCACTTTTTTTCAGTGCTGTTGTAACTTCAAACGGTCACTCAATTAACTGTTGTAAGTCGCGGACTACCTGTACTTCCATCAAATTTCATTTTGCCAGTTTGTTTTCTAAACCGTTTCTGAATGAGGCTGCAAGTAAAAAATAGCATACATAAAAATGTGTCGTGATTCTAGATTCTATAGTTATGAATGGTAAATTCATTCTGTTGTTATGAATGGTAAATGCCAACTGCTTGCAGCAAAAAGCAAACCAAACAAATTTTGGGACAAACCAAGGATTAAGGCCAATTGATGTCCTAAGCACTGCCCAACAGAGGTACCCCTCAGTCGTTCCATTATTTAACTGACAAAATAAGCCACAGTGCTGAAGGTGAAATAACAAATTAAAAATTCAAGTTTTCTTCCAGGCCATACATCAGGCCAGATTCTGCAACTATATTATGTACTATAATTTTTCAGAAATATTTATTTTAACACTAAATAACAATAAAGCAATATAAGTAAATGATTTACTTATCCTGAGGACCATAGAAAAAATGCAATACCTTTTAAAACACTTTTTAATAAAACTGTTCATGCATTTAAAAAGTGGGCAGGGCATCCATCAGTTACAAATGCCATCATGGTTTGTTTTATTCCGTCTCCCTAGACATTCCTGCCTCACAGGATTGTTATAAGGATAAATTTAAAAAATGCTTTCCATGCATAATTGGGGAATTACCCTATAAATGAACAGCTTTAAATCAGTCTTCTGTTGGCAATGTGTACTGGGAGACTATAACCCATCTAGTATGCTTGAATGCATAACCCCAATATACCTGAAAGGAGTATGGGAACTGGTTTGATGTCAGGGATATATAATCCATTATTGCACAAAAACCCATTCATTATGCCTTCCTCTCTGAAATCAATGGCTTAAATTCAGAAGCCAAAAGACTGGCTGAATGAAGATTCTTCTCAGTAGCAAAAGCAGAGAACATTATGTTGAGCAGGAGAAATAGTATATAACATTTCTCTTGTAGCATTTACAGGTTGAAGGATCAGGAGGGTTCCCCTGACCCTTCAGGGGAACACCCCCCCTCTTTCATTTGTATAAGTTTAGCATTCCTTTTTGGTCATGGAATATTTAGAGCCATGCCCATAATTCATAACTCATTAAGAAGCTTTGGGATTTGGGAAACCAGCTGTTTTTCTTCCTATTTCTGAAATATTACACACCGTTAAGGAGCGATCCTTATTTCTCCCGACTAGCTTCTCACTCTGGATCAAATCCAGCCTCAGGGTAATTGTGCCAAGAATGCTTAGGCTAGCTGACAGGCTGCTGCCCTTGATAGTTAGAGAAGAAAGGGAACAACTAAAGTGTGATAATTTGTTCTAAGTGGGACATGAAGTGTTCAGCATAAGGTGTAGGGCAATGCTAAGCACTGAAAGACAAACAAGACGATGAACTGAGAGACTGACAAAATGGCAGGGAAAACATGTAAGGAAAAAATAGGTGCTCAGGGCTTATTTGTTAATACAAAAATCAGTTGTTTGTAATCATAAAATGCCAATGGCAGCCTCACTCAGCCCCTCAAAGGGCTCTTCTGGAGCGTAACTCAGTCAGTGCTGCTGATTAAAAGGGGTAATTGTAAATTGAGCATAGCTCAACAGCCTTTGAATTGCACATTTCAAGCCATCTGGAGTTTAAAAAGAGACTTTTCCTCCACCTCCCCTGCCTAACACAGTTCTAACACAATTAGTATTCCATGGATATTTCTATGAATCACACATGTAATGCTACTTTAAATTCTTGTTGAGCCAAAAGCAAAGGTGAGCACCTTATTAGTAGTGACTCAACTGAATATTTTTACTTACATTCACAGATACCAGCAAGCCATTTTAATAAATGCCAAAATGGTGGCGGAGCTTTAACCACCATTGTTTTTTGACCACAACTGGTACATCAAGGTCTGAAAGTAAAAATGTTTGATAGAATAAATTCCTAGCTTGTTTTTTCTCTCACTTTTTGGGTTTTCATATCTTGAAGTCCTGCTGTGGAACAAAGCCTCCAACCTGGTGGGATGTGATGGTGGCAGAAAGCTGTGCAGCAAAATCTGGCACTAGTTACATGATCTCAACCACTACGAGTTTTCTGAAAGAAAGAACTAGAGGAAGCACCAAGCAAGCTTTTGGTAGAGATTCTTAGCAAAAGCTGAAAATAATTTTTCTCATATAGCACAACCTTACTGTAAATAGGGGGTATTTGGCTAGCTATTTTGGTAGTTGATTATGAAAGGATACCCTAAGCGCCTGAGCTTTTTGCTGGGCTGTTCTCCTGTGTGCTGCTTGGAGAGTCCAAGCATGGGTTAAATTCAGTCTATTCGCCCAAGGACTGAGTTAATTTTGTTAGACACGCCTTCCCTTCCTCATTGAGGGCCAGTTTAAAAACTCAGTCAGCCCAGTAAGGATGTATTTTTGGGGAGCTCCTCAGTCCTTGATCAAATAGACTGGGACACGCCTAGCAGCGAGCATAGGTTTTATTTATTTTATTTATTTTTGGCTAGTTTTCAGACCTTGGATTAGTTAGAAAGCTTTTTTTTTTCTTTTTGACTGTTCATTTAAATTTGCTTGGAGAGGTCTGTCGGGGTTTGGCTGCCTCTGTAATGATCGCGAAGCATGCCATTGCCGGGGCGCTTGTCCAGCAGCTACTAGTGAGTGCGGGGGAGGTAGGAGGCTTCCTTTGCCACCCTATCGTTTTGGAAGTTTTCTTGCACCAGAGGCTCTGCTGAGTATCCGGAGCATGCCCGATAGCTCCCAAATCACCCAATGAGTGTGGTGGCCATTTTGAATCAGCGCTTTGCATGCTTTTCTCCTCAGGCCATTTATTCTTGCCACATTTGTTCTCCATGCCGCAGATCGCTGCAGGGGAGCTTCTGGCCTTATTCGGGGCTCCTCCCCCCAGCAGAATATCAGAGGGCAGCATTGGAGTTTTTGGCCGCCTTGGTCATACTCATACTCCAGATCCAAGAGGGACTGATCTGCAGATGCAGCAGAGCCAATGGCTCATGCCAGGTGTCTTCGGCCTACAGCATCAACCTACACAGCAGCATATATACATCTAGGCTACAGAGTCACAGACAACAGGCCATACATCACCATGGCTGACAAGAGCGTGACGGCAGAAGACCAGCCTGGCCCTTCTTCTTCAAAATGCAGTAGGCCAGATCCCCTTGACAGGGAGGCAGGCAGGAAAGGCACCAAAGGGAAAAGGGCCCAAAGCAAGCAAGGGAGCAAGGCCTTGTCTAAGGCTGAGGCTTGCAGGCATAAGGCTCTAGAGAAATTCTGAGAGCATTCAGAGGATGTCAATCTTCTGACCATCAGTCCCAGTGCCCCAGTCCCTTGCCTGAGACACAAAAGACGCCTTCCCATCATTCCCTTCAGGAAGATTCACCTTCCTTGGCAGAGGAAGGATCACAAGATCTTCACCTGATGCCTTGTTAGGTTATCCACAGTCCCCAGCGTCTTCCATTATGGGAGAATTGAGCCCCTTTGCCTGTGGTATTGCAGAGGAGGGACCTGGGCCCTCCAGATATGCAGGAAGGGCCGCATCAGTGAGGACCAGGCCTGCAGAGGATCAGGGGCCTAACCTATCAGCAGAGATACAGAATGTTATAGCTCAGGCAATTGAGTGGGGCATTGTGGTTGGCCTTCGCCAGAAGCAGTGTCGCCCTCCCAGATGGCCCTCAACAAGGCCAAGCCAGTGCCCTGATTGCAGGGATCAGCCACAGGGTCCCCCTTCTCCAGGCACCTCTATTGCAACTGAGGAGTCCGCCTTGGAGGAGGAAGTCATAGGAAACAGGAATTATTGAAAGATGAAGATTTTCCCCCTGATAAACCCGTCTTTGCAGGGTTATTCAAGCCTTCCCTTTTCAAATCAATTTTGCATAAAGCCAAGGCTTCAACCCAATTGGGCAACCCCAGTCAAGGTGCTTCAGTCTCCTCTGGTTCTCAGGATCTGAAGGAGAATCTCTTTAAGGAGAATGCTCCTATGCAGGATCTAGTAGCAGTTCCAGAACTTATGTGGTTCAGCGCCAATTGGCATAATCCGGATCTTTGACCAATTCTAGTGGTCAGACAAAAACCTCTACTCTGTAGAGAATAATTTGGAGGACATCTTGAAGTTTCCTCCAGTAGACACCCCAGTCATATCCCTCACATCTAATTCTGTTCTTCCAGCAGATCTGCTTGAAGGGCTTAAGGCAGAGGACAAGAAAGCAAAGAAGGCCTGCCACAAAACTCATCAGGCAGTCCTGGTCCATCAGGCATCAACTTCCACTTAGTTTTTCACATGGGCTTTGCTCCTCTGGCTATGCTAGTTGAGGTCCAACCCTCCTAGCTGAAGGTTCCAGATGGCACTATGATCTCAACAACATCATTGTGGCCATTGAATATTTGGCGAATTCATCTCTCAATGCTGCCAAATTTGCCTCTCTGGCATTGACGTCCAATGTGACTTCACATCATCTCCTGTGGCTGCGCCATTGGCAGGCAGACATGAAGTCAAAATGGAAGCTGGCCTCCGTTCCCTTCAAAGGAGGGCAGCTTTTTGGAGAGGCTCTAGAGAAAGTTTTGATTGAAATGAAGGACAAAAGAAAGGTCCTTCCATCAACCAGTAGGAAGCCAGATCAAAAGAATATCAATTTCCTTCGGAAGCAGTCCTTTCATGGGACTGATTCCTCAGCGGCTGCCCCATCTTATCAGAGGCCCTATCCCCAAGCTAATGACTGGGGGCAGGACAGGCCATCCTTTAGGGATAAGGGTAGGCAGCAGCAGCAGTCTTACCACCGGCCCTTTCGAGGTGGGTCCAACAATCCACTCTACTGAAGGAACAAGTGACCATCAGCGGGGTCCTCCCATAGGCGGTCGTCTGCTGCTATATGCCACCCAATGGGAGTCGATCATCACAGACACTTGGATCCTAAACATGGTCAGGCAAGGACTGACTCTAGAATTTCTCTCCCTTCCCCCACGGATCTTCGTCCACTGTCCTGTTCCCTCATCTTCCCCCAAGAGAGATCATATGCAGGCAGAAATCCAACATCTGCTAGACATAAGCACAATAAAACCAGTATCTGTAGAGCAGGAGAAAAGAGGTTTCTATTCCATTCTGTTTCTCATCCCAAAGAGCTCACGGGGTGGGGGTGGAGAGCCATATTGAACTTGAAAAATTTAAATCTGGCCTACAAATGCTTCAAAATGCAGTCCTTACAAGCGATCCTGGGCTGCATCAGACAGGGAGACAAGTTGACTTCGATAGACCTGAAGGAATTGTACCAGCACATTCCCATCTTCAGGACACACAGAAGGTTTGTAAGATTCCATTATGATGGCAGGGATTACCAATACATGGCTCTGCTGTTCGGACTCTCATCCGCCCCCAGGACCTTCACAAAACTATTGGCAGTCATAACAGCGCATCTATGCTCTCGTCCAATACACCTCCAGCTCTCCGAGATATTCAAATCATCATTCACACCCTACAACATCATGGGTTTTCAATGAACCGGGAAAAGAGCCACCTGACAACATTCACCTGCATTATCCACCTTGGCACATTCATAGACTCAGAAAGCTGCCAGGTATTTCTTTCACAGGATTGCCTGCACAACCTCAAGACTCGAGCATTACAGGCTTGAGCAGCCAAGTCATCAACCATAGTGTCACTATCTCAGTTGTTGGGACTAATGATCTCGTGCATAAAGTTGGTACCCTGGACATGCCTTCATGCGAGGGAACTTCAGTGGTTCTTCCTACCCATACAATGGGTACATGCCAGCAACTCTTCCAGAAGAGTCAGACTGCCCCCCAAGGTCAAGAGATCACTCAAGTGGTGGCACTCCCAAGCAGTGGCAAAGGAACCAGAATGGCTGATAATCATGTCAGGCACCAGTCTCTGTGGGTGGGATGCACATCTAAACTCGCAGGTGATGCAGGGCAGGTGGTTGCAGAAGGAAGTGGCCCACAATATCAACTGACTGGAGTTGCGGGGAGGCAGACTGGCCTTCCAAAAGAACATTGTGGGTCAGCACGTTCTGTTGCTCACAGACAACATTGCAACAAAGGCCTACATCAACCGCCGGGAGAACCAAATCCAAATCCCTCATGGTGGAAGCGGAGTCCCTAGGACAGTGGGCAGAACATCATTTGGCCTCGATATGAGTGGATCACATCTTGTGGGTGGACAACATGAGAACAGACTGACTGAGCCAGACGACCATTGACAACTCAGAGTGGCATCTACATTCGTGGATATTCCACCAGCTGACCCAACAATTTGCCTCCCAGTGGTCGATCTGTTTGCCACTCCAGACACCTTGAATAGGTTCTATTCAAGATACCATACTCCTCAAGCAGAGGGAACTGATGATCTTCGTTGCTGCTGGCCCCCAGGCCTCCTTTATGCATTTTCTCCCCTCCCCCTCATTCCTCAGGTGATTCAGAAAATCCTGTCAGAGGGCGCAGAAATGATTCTAGTGGCACCACACTGGCCTAGGAGAACCTGGTATGCAGACCTTGTCAGCCTCTCCATACGCAAGCCTTGGAGAATGCCTCAGGATCAGGTCTCCCTCAGCCACGGGGCCATAATTCATCTGGACCCCAGCTGGCTCCAGTTGGCTATCTGGTACTTGAAGAGGACCCCCTGAGGAAGGACAACTTCTCTGGCAAGGTCATTCATACCATCCAAGTGTCCAGGCATCCTTCAACGATTCGAATCTATGATGCTACCTGGTCCACCTTCGCTACCTGGTGCAGAGCACTTAACATCAAGGCTGTCTCAGCAACAATCCTACAGCTCCTGGACCTCTTACAAGAGGGACTGGATAAAGGGTTGTCTCCCAAAACTCTTCCACAACAGGTAGCTGCTTTGTCTACTATTCTATCCAGAGACTCCGCACAATCCCTTGCACAGCACCCCCAGGTTTGGAGTTTCCTGAAAGGTGCCTCGAATCTACATCAACCTGTCATCCAGTGGCACCCTACTTGGGATTTCACAGTAGTATTGCAGGCCCTGAATGAGGCTCCCTTTGAGCCCATCCAATCTGTCAGTCTCTGACATTTGACGTTAAAAACTGCCTTCGTTATAGCCATCACATCAGTCAGGAGATTTTCGGAGCTGGCAGCCTTCTCAGTCAGGGAAGACCTGTGTATCTTTCATACGGATTGGGTCATCCTCCATCTCAACCCTGCATTCCTTCCAAAAATTAACTCGATGTTTCATAGGGCTCAGAAGGTGATCCTCCCCAATTTTTGCTCTCATCCTCAGCATCCCAGGGAGCGATCCTGGCACATGCTAGATGTGCATCGAGCAGTCCGCAGATACATCAAGAGAACTGCTGCCTTTCGGTGATCAGAATCCCTCTTTGTGGCTTTTCAGCCAGGATCCATGGGGCGAAAGGTTTCATCTTCCACCATCGGTCGATGGCTGCGAGCATGCATCAAGATGGCCTACCAACATCAAGGCAAGACAGTTCCACAATGTGTCACAGCACACTCCACAAGAAACTCCGCGACCATGGCAGCCTGGGCAACAAAAACTCCCATCAAAGAAATATGCAGGGTGGTGACATGGTCATCTCCATTTATTAAACATTACAGACTTAACTCTTGCTACAGCTGAAGCCTTGTTTGGAAGAAGAGAGTTACAAAGGGTCATAGCAACTTCACAAATCCTGACTTCCCACCCTGGGACTACATAGCTTGGGTATGTCTCATGCTTGGACTCTCCAAGCAACGCAGAGGAGAATGACCATTGACTTAGCTAAACAGTTGTTCTCTGGGCGCTGCGGGAGAATCCAACCCCACCCAGAGGTCTTTCTTCAGTCCAGGGTGCTTCAGACTGTTTGGAGAAGCAACAATATCCCAATGTCATCTACAGGATCACACCTTCATTTTTAAGCTAGCCCTCAATGAGGAAGGGAAGATGTGTCTAAGAAAAATAATTCAGTCCCTGGGCAAATAGACTAAATTTAACCCAGGCTTGGACTCTCCCACAGCTCCCAGAAAACGACCATTCAGGTAAGCCAACAGTCATTTTATAATGAATCTCCTCAAACATGAAGTTCAGAACTGCTTGCCTGGATATTGAATACAAGACTCTTGATGGCTATGGAAGCATTCTTCTTTGCAACATTTTCTTAAGAAGAGTGACATAACACTATAAGTTATTCTGTTATGTAATAGGCTGTTGTATTACCAGACTCCTCCACCTCTCACAAGGATTGAATAAGTATTGTGCCTGACGGCTGTCATTTAAACTTTCCCTGTTAGGAAATTTATTTTTTCTAGCTTCAACAAGGTGGAGTGCCTCTTGAAGCTAATGAAGGCTAGCAAAGTATTGAAAAGATATTTAAAGAATGCTGATTATGGAGCGCAGTCTGTTTGTGAAATTCTCATCACTAAGAATACCATTGGTTCTGACTTTTGGCAAATTTCATCAAGAAGCAGAATATCAATCTCAATATGTATCACATCTACCAACGATTCATTCTATTCCACTCCATTCAATTCCTACACACATATATACAAGAAACACACATATTAATATTTGTTATAATATCCAGAATATAAACTTCAATCAGAACATCTATCACTTTAAGAATTTGAAAAATCTGTTAAATTAACCATGATGCCACTTCCCCCCCCCTTCCCAAATTAGCCTATGATGAATGATTCATACCCAGAACTCTCTACAATCTTCCCCCTTCCATATGTGTTGAAATGCATTAAAAACCCATATAGTTTCCAATGCAGCTGGTTTTGGGGTAATGTACGAGTAATAATCCTTTGCAGCATTGAAACTTTCTTGCTATTGGTATGTGTAGGTATGAATGAGAGAGTCCTAGGACTTTATAATGAGGCTAAGAGCATCCTTGGTCCCCTTTTTTTAAATTTGGGTATGTAAATAGCATTTTTGGATGGAGCTAGTCAAAAGTAGTAGCTTTGGCAGCCTTTTCTATGTGATATCTCCGTGATGGCAAACCTATGGCACACAGAGGGACGTGCAACCTCGCTGGCTCCTCTTCCATGTTCCTGTGCACACATATGTGCCAGCCAGATGGCCTTCGCACATGCAGGAGTGCCAAAATCCAGGAGAGAAGCATTCTGTTGCGCATACGCACAATAGCACCCAAACCTCCAGATTTCCATTGCACACATGCGCAATGGCCAGCTGTTTGTTGTGTCCATACCCGACAAAGGCCAGCGAGGCCGCACGTGCCTCGCGGGATGATTTGGCGTGACATTTCCAGTACGCAGACTGGCACACGGGTATAAAAAAGGTTTATCATCACTGTGATATCTTCCCTGTGGCTATTATTCCTATATGCTCCAGTCAACCACTGCTTACATATTCACCTAAACATCTGTGTAAATTGTTCATTAGATAAACCAAAGGTGCATCTTTGAAAAATTAACTGACCATTCATTTGTCGATAAATCCCAAGTATAGCCATCCTGTTTCAAGTTAACATCTTTATGAAGTTCTAATATTCCATATCCCCAACTTGATCCTCTGGACATGCTAGCTAGAAATCCTAGGAGCTGCAGTTCCAAATGTTTGGAAGCTGTTTGGAATGTACTAGGTTAGGGAAAACTGGCTTACAAACTATAATTTCTATGTCCTATGTAGCTATTTGGAAAGCTACAAGAGTGCATCAATAAAGAGCACAAAACACAAGAAAATTCAAATTTCATTCTTTTCTGAGGTAAGTCCTAACTTCACAGGACCACCTTAGATGAACTGATTTTATGTAAGAAGGAAGCTCTTTAGTTAACTGAGAAAAATACCTGAATACAAACTTGAATCAAGAATATTTTTTTAAATGTTTATTTTTTTCTAATAACTGATTCTTCATTATTATTTTTGTATAACAAAAAATACTCTGAAAGAGAAAATCATCTCAAATGTATGTACCTAAAATTATCTAAAATATTAATTTGTTCAATTAATATTTCTGATGATGTCTCCAATGAGATTCATTCTTTTATAACTGATCAATATTTATGCCCATTTTTTAGATGTTTCAGTGGCACTCACAAAATTTTAAACATCAACATACAGATGAGAAACTAATACAAATAAGATGACAATTAGCCCCCATAATGATTTGCCTTCCTCACATGTGGATTGGACTTGGTTTCCCGTTGTATCTAAATCAAAAACTGCCCTGAAATACAATGGTGAGAAGATTATGGAACAGAATGTTAATGCAGGACTAAGTTGTTCACAAACATAAACAAGTGACCAGCCTGGAAATAATAGGTGTATCGGAATCGGTCAGCAAAGTGCAAGATTTCTAGTCCTCAGAAAAGACCAAATACAACAATTCAGGATCTTTATTAATGTGTTTGCTCACATATGTGGAATGTGTACAAAGAGGAAGAAAGTGTACAGGCAGGGAGGGAGGGAGGGAGGGAGGGAGGGAGAAAGGAAGGAAGAGGCAAGCAAGCAAGTAGGATGTGCAATGATTAAACTACTGGACAGAGTTACCCAGGTTCTAATTCTTCCTTGACCGCAGAGGCCAGCTAGGTGACCTTGGGCCAATTACCCTCTTGTGAAATCCCCAAGAGCAGCAAGCCAAACTAATTACCCATCATACACTAGTCACATCACACATTGATGGCTTTGCCATGCAAACTAGCCAAAAGCAATGCAAACAAGAGGATTCTGTAACAACTAGTACCTTGAATGGATTTCAAAGCACATGGAATGTTGGTGCAATTGATATACACAATAGTAAGCAGTGATCGAAAGTTACTTAACAGTAAATTTAAAAGTAAAATTTTAAACAGAGATGTTTAAAAATGCCTGCAGTTTCCAAAACATGTAGGGACTTATTTTATCCTTGAGCTAGAAAAATATATGGTTATTGAAGAGACATCTAATCAGTTAGAAACAGGAACATTCTTGCAGATACATTGACTCACTTTTGCTAAAATATCAAAATGGCTTTTCAACAAGAAACTGGGCACCGCATTTAAATTTCAGAAATAATCTCCACAACCACCACCACAATACCTGTTCTCTCTGAATCTCAGGTTTCCTACCAATGTCATTTCTAGTTTAGAAAATGATATTATACATATTAGAAATAAATCTACCCGATGGATTACTAATATAATACTGACCACCATGGAGAAACAATTCCCTATAGACCGAAGAGATGACATAAACATTTGTTTTCTTAGACTTTTCTAATAATTTTAGAAAATTAGCATGGCGCACCCCAGAATTCTGGGAGTTGTAGTTCCCACATCTTAAAGTTACTGATGTTGAGAAACACAGAAGTAGAATATATATTTAATATGAAGTTGGGGATTGGAAGATATGAAGAAACCTGGTCGGACATGATTGAATTGATTATATCATCATCATGAAGTGTGACTTGTCCACTATAAGGTTATCAGAATCAAAACTAGGATATGGATTTTTTCAAATGAAAGTTACTGCTGTATCCTAAACTAGGAATTAGGAAAGAAACTGAAATATATTAAGTAGAACATATTGCTCTATTGAAATGGAAAGTTACAAAGCCAAGGTAGAGATTTTTAGACTTAAAAAATATATATCTTAGTTTTCACTAAATCAGAAACCTTATTCTATTTGCCCATGAAAAGGTATGGTTTTTCAAGCACTGAAAAAGATTCTGAGTCCTGGGTGTATTTCATAGTATTGTCAATTCAAAAGGTTATCTTCTACTTTCATTATATTACATTTAAAACCTATTTTTGTAGTAGTGTGCTCCCACACCCAAAGTACAAGAGGATGCATTATAATATGATGTGGGACATAGTCCATTTTGGTAATGCTTTATGGACTGTTCTAAACAAAATGGTGAAATAAGAACATACAGCCCTGTGTTAACCAGGCCATTAAATGATGCACATTTGATTGACTGCAAAGCATGAATTGTATGGCTTATTATATGAGCCCTGATTTGCTGTAATCACAGAGCAAAGCAGGAGGCAAAATAGCACTGGATGACTGTGGATGGGGAAAGGGTGGTAGAACAATGTGAATAAAAATATTCAAAACGGTGTGTGTGTGTGTGTATTTTGAGATTTATTTTTTTAAAGGACAGACTCCTTGTCCCGAACATTTCCATTTACAAATCTAATTCAACAATAGCTGAGGTTTATTGTTGAAAATATTACAATGCTAACCTGTTTTTCATATTTCTTGTCAGGTTACCAAGCACATTTTTATTTTAATAAGACTCTCATTTTTAAAGGAAGAAAATGTCCTACCTTTTAAAAGTTCTAGAATGTATATCTTTCTAGAAAGTCTCCTGCAAAGACATTACAAGAAACTCCTACTGGGACTTCAACATATAAAATCCGAAAGTCATATTTATATTGTCATATTTTATAATATTTTCATTGCACTATATAAGAAGTGCAATAATCCTTTTCAAAGATCTCCCCATGCATCCAGCTGAACTAGCCATCTTAGAAATGCAGCATAAAATGAAAGCTGCGTTAAACACACCTTTTTCAATGTTCATAAGGGGGATTTTAGTGGTCCATTAGGTTGGTAGTGCATCCCAATCAACCAAAGGGGGGTAGGAAGAAACCACTAGAAGTCTTTTACTTTTAATAGAATCAACTTGGGTTGCAGATCCTGAGAATAAATAGAAGTGTAGGATCAGATTTTCTGTCTCAGCTCAACCCTTTTCAATAAAAGCTCTGGAAATACCAGAATCAATGGATTTTAATTGGCAGGAAAGTATGGATAGAAGTGTCTGAGATTTTTTTTAAAAAAAATATTTTCAATGCTGCTTTGCCCTTAACTGCGCTTAGTGTTTTGGTCCCTTTAGTTACATTTATCTTTCACCAAGAAACATTTATATTAACAATTGTACTTATACTGACCTGGCTTTTTAGTCAACTCAAGCATGCATTTTTCTTTATTTTTCTCCCTGTGTTTTTTTTTTTTTTTTAAAATAGCTTTGTTAAAAAATACCTTTAGCATTTTTGATTATAGCAACCATTGTTGGGCTCCACTTGACCTTCCACTGTTGAAACTAACCGCCTTTTCTCAGTTGAATTGTCTCCTACTACCCACACAATATTTGACCTCTCTTCACTTACCTAACTTTGAACAGCCCTGTGGGAGGCAACCATTATTCAGAAAGATGGTGGGTAGGTGGAGTGGAAAGAAACCATTTACTTTTGGGTCAAGAGTAGCAGTTATTTTGCCTTCACTTAACTATAGAAAACATACAGCAATCAGCACAAAGATGATGCTGTTTGGAGGCAGCTTTAATAACACTGAGGAGAGTTTTGAAAAAAAAACATGGAAAAAAAGGTCAAACATGAA